>NC_074668.1:78909238-79086738 GCF_029448725.1 Salvelinus fontinalis
GCAAGGCGGAGGAGGAGTAGAGAGTTGTCGGCTCGGCACCGAGCTCGGCGGAGCTCCACATTGGGACCGTCGTTAAGAGAATTCCGCAGGGACTTCTGGGGGATTAAACACTGAGTCAAACCAGGCAGCAACCTCTCTCCACACCACAAAACATCCCAGAAAAAAACACTCTGCACTGTAAATTCATCCGAGCAACAACTAACGAACAAACAAACAAACAAATAAACAAAGAAGTTGACAGATATTGACAATCGTTTTGGCGAGAACAGTGTTTTGGAAATGTGTGTGTCATTATGGTTCTGTAAGAGATTTGGGGTCGTGGAGGTTGGAGGGAGGACACAGTAGTTTGTATAGTTTGTCTGCTGCAACGCAATCCCCATTTAACAAACATAAAGTAAGTAATGTTATTGACTTCTCAATCTAACTAAACCTTTTTAGCCTGGATTGATCTGGAAAAAATCACCAAGGGTTCTTGTAATGCTATAAGCTCTTTAGTTTCCTGATGGGAATTTATCTTAGTTCCTCTACAGAGAACAGACAGTGAAATGTGGGGCTCTGTTCTTACACTGTGTACTTTTCTTTTGCTTTAATCAAACCCACCTCTTAGATAGAAAGAACATGTTGAAAGACACACAGAGGCCTACAAAATAAAAAACTATTATCAACTGTTCTTCGCAGTCTTCTTTTGTGACTGTCAACTTGTAACAGTGCATTGGCCTTTTAGCAATATTGCTTGAATGTTACTGTGGCCATTTGGCCATGTTGCTTTGGACAAAATGTAGTTTGGCCTTCAGATCAATACCAAGAATCCAACTTGCTCCATACTATTATGGGTCTGAAGACAATAACAATTAGGGACATTAGATTATTTCAATTATATTACTAATTAGTACATAGTACAACATGGAAACTGTGAATGAGCTCACCCAGTCTGCACCCAATACATCACACTACAGTACAATATGATTTTGATCTTCTCCCTCATATTCCTCAGACAAATGGCTTGGTTGCATTACTGATATTCAAAGTATCATTACTGAGGAGAGGGGAGCAAGGCCACTCTTTTATGATGCAGATGTTTATCAAAAATGAGTCACTCTACTTGAGTTAGATCTCAAAGAGAAGCAGCCATGATGTAACAGCATCTCTGTTGAAGAACTGTGACTGCCAGATGCACCAGTTTCAACTAAATGCTTTTATGACAGCAATAAAACTCCAGTACAGGCCCAGAGGATTAGTGTTTGCCCCTGGTCATATCTACACATTGTCTTTTCATGGAAATATTGACTCCAAGAAGATTACAATATCTTAAACTGTGTTAAGGTTATGACTTGTGACTGTACAGACTTATGGCTGTAAATGTCCATTATATCTACCTACAGTGCTACATTTGAGACGTCGTGTAAATGCCAACATCCCTATTACCCATTAAGTCTATTGACCAGAACCATGGACTAAAAATCTGCCCCAAATATGAGGGCTACAGCTAAAACAGCCCTGGTCTGAAATTCCTTCTGGTGTGAATTTTCTCCAGGTACCATTTGTATTCCTACAGCCATTTAGCCTTTTCAAATAATAAACTCATGGAAAAGTTAATGGGCTCAACAAAAAAGTGAAAGTGTTTGATGGCAATGAGCAGAATGTGAGGAGCCAGGGTTTATGAGGGATTATACTTTTCTATAAACAGTCTGTCCCCCCTACATGGCTATGTCCAGGACCACAAACTGTTCTGGAAGGACTGGGTACAGTTTTCTGTGGTGAGGGAGCTAATTAATACTCAGTTTGCATCTCAAATGGCCCACTATTCCCTATATAATGCACTACTTTTGACTAGGGCCTGGTCAAAGTAGTGCACTATGTAGGGAATAGGGAGAATGTTGTTCCCCGAGGAAGACCTACAACATGTAAATGTTAACACTACAACTTCTGCAAGGTAAGGAGAATGACAAACAAATAACCCAGGAACAGGAACCTGCCTGTGGGAGTATTAGGAAAAGACTTGATGAGATGTTATTCTTTTCATCTACTGTAATATACTGTAAGATTAGGCAATGTAGATTCAATGTATATATGGCAACCCAGAGAGATATGGAGTATAATACTGTTCTATTTATATTGGGCAGCCACTCCGTGATAATGTGTATGGAGGGATGTTGTTTCAATGAGAAACATACTTCTAAGTCGTTATACGGGTCAGTTGGGGAGTAGTGACAATATGCCACTCACTAAGTCACCTCTAGTCTGTGTGCTGTAAAAATGAACTGTTTCCTTTATCCCTACCACAGCGGATTTGAGAGTGGCTGTGCAACATGGTCATGTGATGTCTATTTCAGAATTCAATAAGGATCCATTTCGCTCCAGAGAGTTGAACTGGCGTCTAGGAAGAGATTTCTTTCTTCCTGTGAGAAGAAGTAAGAAATGAAGTGTAAATGTTGAACCTCTCCGAAAGGTTTCGAATTTGGGTTGTCATGCGCTCCGTGCTAGACGAGGGTTGAAAGAAAGCGTTTGGTCTAACGCCTAATGTGTTCGTGTTGGCGTGCGCCCGTTTCTATGGGAATGGGCGCCAGATGTCTTTTGTGGGCCGAGGACACAGGCAGAAAGTGGTGGGTGACTTGCAGGGCCCTCACACCGTTCCAAAACCACTGCAGTGTACACGCAAACGGGCACCATTTAATGAGTCACACACAGTCTCTTCAAAGTAAAATTACACCCATTTAAACCTGTCTTACACGTCACCCAAAAGTAGAGGGGGAAAAAAGAGTGTCTACCTTCAATTTATAGCTGAATGAAAAGCACAAAGACAAAAGCAAGACATGTGCTAGTTATTATGGAAATGGGCCTTTTTTCATTGATGAGAGCAGCATGTATAAACTAGAGGGGTACATCATCCCTCCCTTTGTCTATTTATGATACCAGACTTCCAAATAGGGAAAATCAAAGGAAAGCCTTTTCTAACAAAATGTTCAGCTTTCTCTCTGTCCTTTGTTTCTCATTTCTTACTTCATGTTCTGCCTCTTAGAACACAAATGACCTTTTAAACTGGTGGTGATTTGGCCCATCAAAGACTCCTTTGCATTATTACATTATTATAGTCCCGAGCAATGTTTGAGTGAGGAGAACCAGCAGGTAGTAACTGGGAGAGAGAGTTAGGTAGTAACTGGGAGAGAGAGTTAGGTAGTGACTGGGAGAGAGAGTTAGGTAGTGACTGGGAGAGAGAGTTAGGTAGTGACTGGGAGAGAGAGTTAGGTAGTGACTGGGAGAGAACGTTAGGTAGTGACTGATGGAGAAAGTTAGTTAGTGACTGATAGAGAGAGTTAGTTAGTGACTGATAGAGAGAGTTAGGTAGTGACTGATGGAGAAAGTTAGTTAGTGACTGATAGAGAGAGTTAGTTAGTGACTGATAGAGAGAGTTAGGTAGTGACTGGGAGAGAGAGTTAGGTAGTGACTGGGAGAGAGAGTTAGGTAGTGACTGGGAGAGAGAGTTAGGTAGTGACTGATAGAGAGAGTTAGTTAGTGACTGATAGAGAGAGTTAGGTAGTGACTGGGAGAGAGAGTTAGGTAGTGACTGGGAGAGAGAGTTAGGTAGTGACTGGGAGAGAGAGTTAGGTAGTGACTGATAGAGAGAGTTAGGTAGTGACTGGGAGAGAGAGTTAGGTAGTGACTGATGGAGAAAGTTAGTTAGTGACTGATAGAGAGAGTTAGTTAGTGACTGATAGAGAGAGTTAGTTAGTGACTGGGAGAGAGAGTTAGTTAGTGACTGATAGAGAGAGTTAGTTAGTGACTGATAGAGAGAGTTAGGTAGTGACTGGGAGAGAGAGTTAGGTAGTGACTGGGAGAGAGAGTTAGTTAGTGACTGATAGAGAGAGTTAGGTAGTGACTGGGAGAGAGAGTTAGTTAGTGACTGATAGAGAGAGTTAGTTAGTGACTGATAGAGAGAGTTAGTTAGTGACTGGGAGAGAGAGTTAGTTAGTGACTGATAGAGAGAGTTAGTTAGTGACTGATAGAGAGAGTTAGGTAGTGACTGGGAGAGAGAGTTAGGTAGTGACTGGGAGAGAGAGTTAGGTAGTGACTGGGAGAGAGAGTTAGTTAGTGACTGATAGAGAGAGTTAGTTAGTGACTGATAGAGAGAGTTAGGTAGTGACTGGGAGAGAGAGTTAGGTAGTGACTGATGGAGTTAGGTAGTGACTGATAGAGAGAGTTAGTTAGTGACTGATAGAGATAGTTAGTTAGTGACTGATAGAGAGAGTTAGGTAGTGACTGGGAGAGGGAGTTAGGTAGTGACTGATGGAGTTAGGTAGTGACTGATAGAGAGAGATAGGTGGTGACTGGGAGACAGAGTTAGGTAGTGACTGGGACAGAGTATTAGGTAATGACTGGGAGAGAGTATTAGGTAATGACTGGGAGAGAGAGTTAGGTAGTGACTGGGAGAGAGTATTAGGTAATGACTGGGAGAGAGAGTTAGGTAGTGACTGGGAGATAGTATTAGGTAATGACTGGTAGAGAGAGTTAGGTAGTGACTGGGAGAGAAAGTTAGGTAGTGACTTGTAGAGAGAGTTAGGTAATGACTGATGGAGTTAGGTAGTGACTGGGAGAGAGTATTAGGTAATGACTGGTAGAGAGTATTAGGTAATGACTGGTAGAGAGAGTTAGGTAGTGACTGGGAGAGAAAGTTAGGTAGTGATTGGGAGAGAAAGTTAGGTAATGACTGGGAGAGAGAGCTACGTAGTGACTGGGAGAGAAAGTTAGGTAATGACTGGGAGAGAGTTAGGTAGTGACTGGGAGAGAAAGTTAGGTAGTGATTGGGAGAGAAAGTTAGGTAATGACTGGGAGAGAGAGCTACGTAGTGACTGGGAGAGAAAGTTAGGTAATGACTGGGAGAGAGTTAGGTAGTGACTGGGAGAGAGAGTTAAGTAGTGACTGGGAGAGAAAGTTAGGTAATGACTGATAGAGAGAGTTAGGTAGTGACTGATGGAGAAAGTTAGGTAGTGACTTGTAGAGACTGTTAGGTAATGACTGGGAGAGAGAGTTGGGTAGTGACTGGGAGAGAGAGTCAGGTAGTGACTGGGAGAGAAAGTTAGGTAATGACTGATAGAGAGAGTTAGGTAGTGACTTGTAGAGAGTGTTAGATCGTGACTTGGAGAGAGAGTTAGTTAGTGAGTGGGTGAGAGAGTTAGGTAGTGACTGGGAGAGAGAGTTATGTGGTGACTGGGAGAGAGATTTAGGTAGTGACTGAGAGAGAGAGTTATGTAGTGACTGGGAGAGAGTGTTAGGTAGTGACTGGGTGAGCTAATGTCAGGGGAACAGAGAGGGCAGAATGTTTTGGCATGTTCAGCCCTGATTCACAGATTTGTGATTTGGGCTATAAAGCCTTTATAGTACAGTGCTGAAGGGATATGGAGAAAGCAGGAGCGTGACATTGAATGTCAGGCAGAACATGCATCCATGCAGATATCCCAGATCCAGCCTGTGCTGTGTGGTATGGGTGGGGTGGGGGGGGGGGGGGGGGTATGAGTGGTATGGGTGGTAGGGGTGGTATGGGTGGGTGGGTGGTGTAGGTGGGGGGGTATGAGTGGTATGGGTGGTATGGGTGGTATGGGTGGGTGGAATAGGTGTGGGGGTGGTATGAGTGGTATGGGTGGTATGGGTGGGTGGAATAGGTGTGGGAGTGGTATGAGTGGTATGGGTGGTATGGGTGGTATGCGTGGGTGGTGTAGGTGGTGTAGGTGGGGGGTATGAGTTGTATGGGTGGTATGGGTGGGTGGGTGGTGTTGGTGGGGGGTATGGGTGGTATGGGTGGTATATGTGGGTGGTATAGGTGGGTGGTATAGGTGGGTGGGTGGTATGGGTGGTATGGGTGGGTGGTATAGGTGGGTGGGTGGTATAGATGGGTGGGTGGTATGGGTGGTATAGGTTGGTGGTATAGGTGGGTGGGTGGTATAGATGGGTGGGTGGTATGGGTGGGTGGCTGCACCACTCTCACCTCCACAGCATGGATGCCAGGATTAAGTTAAATTGTTTGATTTATTTCTACCATGTTGCAAGGAGCCAAAACACAATACTTCACAGGAAGCATTGGGACATCAGAAAACTCAATACCCAACATGCCTGTGTGTTGTGTTTTGTGTCTTGTAACCAGTAACCAGTGTCAGAGAGACTTCCCAGGAGCACACAACAACACAATGCGTGCATTTTATTATTAGTTTCAGAAGAGCTAGCATGTGAGAACTGGCTGGCACAAGGGAGCTAATAAAAGGATTTATAAAACCATACAGCCAATGAAAGTGACATGAAACAACTATATAGGTGACACTAATGGAACAGTACCATCACTATCATAACCATCAGCATTTTTTGGAGTTAAAAACTCACACTTCGAAATAAACAACGGCTTTCATGTTCTCTACAGGGCCAACTACTTCAGTTTAAATTGAGTGTGGTTTCTTTTTTTGTGTGGAGGGGAATAGCCATAATAAATGTGTTGCTATGCTTTTGATATACCTTCCAGTTTCCTGAAGTCTTGCCGTGTTGCGCTTTCATGTCCACCAGCTGGGCGAATCGGCCAAGTTTCAGCTGGCACACTGGCCTTAATGTGTGTGTGTGTGTGTGTGTGTGTGTGTGTGTGTGTGTGTGTGTGTGTGTGTGTGTGTGTGTGTGTGTGTGTGTGTGTGTGTGTGTATGTGTGTGTGTGTGTGTGTGTGTGTGCAGCCTTAATGCCTTCCATCCTCTGGGCCACAGCAGCTTCCACCTCCATCCTGATGGAGAGAAGAAAGAGAGAGGAAAGGGAGAAGAAAGAGGTTGTAGGAAGTAACACCTTGTTCCCCTGAGCCCCATGGACCCCATCAGTCGAGGCAGGCAGGCAGGATATCCTGTACAGGAGGACTGTACTGTATGAAGGTGTTTAACCAGCCCAGCCAGCTGAGGAGGGAAGTCTTAGCCAGACTCTATGGAGGATCTTACAGAGCTTCAGAGTCACAGCCATGATATCAGCAGCAGTTCAAATGCCTCTACTGGTGAGGTGTGTGTGTGTGTGTGTGTGTGTGTGTGTGTGTGTGTGTGTGTGTGTGTGTGTGTGTGTGTGTGTGTGTGTGTGTGTGTGTGTGTGTGTGTGTGTGTGTGTGTGTGTGTGTGTGTGTGTGTGTGTGTGTGTGTGTGTGTGTGTGTGGGGAAAGGCAGGGTGAAATCAGGTAATATGTCAACCACAAATCATTACAACTCTTCCCACATGTTCCACAGATATCCTGACTATGTCCCCATCCTCATGTGGCTGTCCCCATAAACATATCATCATCCACACGACTCACACACATACACACACACTTTGGTCAACATATGCTCTGCAACACATAGGACACAACGCGGGCCAAGTGTTTGATCATGACACATTGCGATTATGAGATGGCATGACCCTCTGTAGCTGGACCTTTTGGAGTGACTTCACAGGCGGCCTGCGGCCCCTCTTCCTCTCCCTATCCCTCTCCCTCTCCTCCTGTCCTCTCCTCTCTCTCTCCCTCTCCTCCTGTCCTCTTCCTCTCTCTCCCTCTCCCTCTCCCTCTCCCTCTCCTCCTGTCCTATTCCTCTCTCTCTCCCTCTCCTCCTGTCCTCTTCCTCTCCTCTCCCTATCCCTCTCCCTCTCCTCCTGTCCTCTTCCTCTCCCTATCCCTCTCCCTCTCCTCCTGTCCTCTTCCTCTCTCTCCCTATCCCTCTCCCTCTCCTCCTGTCCTCTTTGTCTTTCTCCCTCTCCCTCTCCTCCTGTCCTCTTCCTCTCCCTATCCCTCTCCCTGTCCTCCTGTCCTCTTTCTCTCTCTCCCTCTCCCTCTCCTCCTGTCCTCTTCCTCTCCCTATCCCTCTCCCTCTCCTCCTGTCCTCTTCCTCTCCCTATCCCTCTCCCTCTCCTCCTGTCCTCTTCCTCTCTCTCCCTCTCCCTCTCCTCCTGTCCTCTTCCTCTCTCTCCCTATCCCTCTCCCTCTCCTCCTGTCCTCTTCCTCTCTATCTCCCTATCCCTCTCCCTCTCCTCCTGTCCTCTTCCCCTCCTCTCCCTATCCCTCTCCCTCTCCTCCTGTCCTCTCCCTCTCCTCTCCCTAGTCCATCCCTCTCCCACGTGATAAAGTAGAACCACATTGGGCCGTGGCCCCATCCTCACAGCACATCTGGACCAGAGCAGAGAGAGAGAGAGCCATGGCGCTGGCTGCAGCAAAGGGCCACAGTTGTTCCTCAGCCTTCTCCTCCCTCTCTTCCACCAGCCCATTATAAATCCCATCTAGCTGTGTCCATGAATATACTGTAATTATTCCACTCTTATGGGCTTATGCAACAGTGCAGTAGCCAAGCCAAATGACAAACAGACCAGAACCATAAATTAAGAGTTTTGTTTTAATGGTTTTCACTCTCATAATGTTTGCCACTTATTTTTCTGCTGCAAACTGTGATGCATTTTATTTTCTCCCACCCCCCCCTCAAAACCCTTTTCTCTTTTTAACAATAAGTATCCAAGCAACAAAACAAAAATGACATAGGGTGGGATGGCGTTGTGAAAAGCATTTGTTTTTCCTGTTTATAACATTGAATGTAATGGGACTAAATGCTGCAGTGATTTTTAAAGGTGTTTAAAATATGTAAGTTCCATCTGACAAAGTAATTAGATCTGAAAGGCTTTCATTCATACACACCTGGATTAACTGAGAGGAACAGAGCTCAATCAAGACCATTGATTTAGTAGAATTCACATTCAGGAAACTTTGAAATCAAATTAATTACCAACCTTTGAGCCACACTAAAGTCCCTACAGTATACTGTGCTTCAGGCATTCTTTTTAGATATCCTCAATCTTTTTAGTTCTGTTATGAATGGAGATATTTATAATTATAGATATGTAGATATTCTCCATTTATCTATATCTAGGTTCTCAAATCAAACAGAGACCAATGACTGGATCAGGGACTAAAAGACTCTGCTGCCCCTTCAGAAGATGCAACCACCTGCTTCCAATCTGTCCTGGTTTACCTCTTTAAACTGGCAGACATGGGCCTGACATCCTAGAGGGCCCACTGAACACCAGTGAGAGAGAGTTATCTTCGCTTCTCTTCCCCATCCCAGCAGCCCAGGGCTTGTCAGTCAGTGAGCCGTACCCAACACTCACTTAATCAAGCAGGCATGTGGCACGGTGTGGCAACTGCCTGGGCGCATAAGTACATGTCTGGTGGTCTAAGCTGGTTTAAGACGGGATGGATGTGGCACCAGTGGCAGATTCTCTCAAGTTGTTCTTGGTATGTTTGTTTTGACAGTCGGCTAAGACCCCGGAGGGCAGGCCCTGGCACTAATATCGGGCTGATCCAATAAAAAAAGACATTTGGTTTACAGAAACTACAAATAGAAGCCACTTTATGCCTTAAATATGGAAAACTGTTGGCCAAATACAGTTGAAGTCGGAAGTTTACATACACCTTTGCCAAATATATTTAAACTCAGTTTTTCACAATTCCTGACATTTAATCCAGGTACAAATTCCCTGTCTTATGTCAGTTAGGATCACCACTTTATTTTAAGAATGTGAGATGTCTGAATAATAGTAGAGAGAATGATTTATTTCAGCTTTTATTTATTTCATCACATTCCCAGAAGTTTACATACACTCAATTAGTATTTGGTAGCATTGCCTTTAAATTGTTTAATTTAGGTCAAATGTTTTGGGTAGTCTTCTACAAGCTTCCCAGAATAAGTTGGGTGAATTTTGGCCCATTCCTCCTGACAGAGCTGGTGTAACTGAGTCAGGTATGTAGGCCTCCTTGCTCGCACACGCTTTTTCAGTTCTGCCCACAAATTGTCTATAGGATTGAGGTCAGGGCTTTGTGATGGCCACTCCAATACCTTGACTTTGTTGTCCTTAAGTCATTTTGCCACAACTTTGGAAGTATGCTTGGGGTCATTGTCCATTTGGAAGACTCATTTGCGACCAAGCTTTAACTTCCTGACTGATGTCTTGAGATGTTGCTTCAATATATCCGCAATTTTCCTCCCTCATGATGCCATCTATTTTGTGAAGTGCACCAGTCCCTCCTGCAGCAAAGCACCCCCACAACATGATGCTGCCACCCCCGTGCTTCATGGTTGGGATGGTGTTCTTCGGCTTGCAAGCCTCCCCCTTTTTCCTCCAAACATATTGATGGTCATTATGGCCAAACAGTTCTATTTTTGTTTCATCAGTCCAGAGGATATTTCTCCAAAAAGTACGATCTTTGTCCCCATGTGCAGTTGCAAACCGTAATCTGACTTTTTCATGGTGGTTTTGGAGCAGTGGCTTCTTCCTTGCTGAGCGGCCTTTCAGGTTAAGTTTATTGTTGTTCTGGGATTGATTTGCACTTTTCACACCAAAGTACGCTCATCTCTAGGACACAGAACGCGTCTCCTTCCTGAGCGGTATGACGGCTGCGTGGTCCCATGGTGTTTATACTTGCGTATTATTGTTTGTACAGCTGAACGTGGTACCTTCAGGCGTTTGGAAATTGCTCCCAAGGATGAACCAGACTTGTGGAGGTCTACAATTTTTCTTCTGGGGTCTTAGCTGATTTCTTTTGATTTTCCCATGATGTCAAGCAAAGAGACACTGAGTTTGAAGGTAGGCCTTGAAGTACATCCACCGGTACACCTCCAATTGACTCAAATGATGTAAATTAACCTATCGGAAGCTTCTAAAGCCATGACATCATTTTCTGGAATTTTCCAAGCTGTTTAAAGACATAGTCAACGTTGTGTATGTAAACTTCTGACCCACTGGAATTGTGATACAGTGAATTATAAGTGAAATAATCTGTCTGTAAACAATTGCTGGAAAAATTACTTGTGTCATGCACAAAGTAGATGTCCTAACCGACTTAACAAGAAATTTGTGGAGTGGTTGAAAAGCGAGTTTTAATGACTCCAACCTACGTGTATGTAAACTTCCGACCTCAACTGTACATTTTAGAAGACAAAAAAACACAACGCAACAACTTCAATTAGATTTTTTTGCCTTCTGGCTTTATAAAATAGAACAGAGGTAGTCAACAGCTCAGAACAACGCAGTCTGATTGGATTCAGTCTAGCCAGATTGTAGAAGGCGAAGCGAGCGGTCATCAAACATTCCTGGGCCTACCCTTTAGTCCCCAATTCACAGCATAACAAATATTCCTCTGAGAGAGAAGCAGCACATCTGCGGAGAGCGCCAATAAAGCACTTTGAAATGTACACCAACGACAACATTCTGCTACACAAGAAAAAAGTCCTTTGAAACCGCTCCCATCAGATCCCCGTGCTGAAAAGATGCCTGACCGGCAGGGTATTCAAAAGATGTCCATCCGTTCATTCTCGTTTCCCTGAGTTTAGTTTTCCATATGTAAATCTAGTCTCCCTCAGGGTTCCATTCTAAGAGAGGTATCTATATATGGCTCTACTTTATTAATGGACAAATCCTCTTTAATGTTCTTGTCAGTAAAGTAACAGCTGGAGAGGGGATAAAATGACGAACCAATCTGCTCCAGCTGTTGAAGTATTAATACAGGAACTAACTACTGTGTGTTAGTTAATTGCTTTCTGCTTAATGTTCTTTCAAAAGAGCTTGATTCCTATTTTCTGTTACACAATCTCCAGTGCTGTGGGATATCTGTGAAATGAAAGATTCCATTAAAAAAACGCTTCTCCCGTCTTCTCACGGCTCAGCGATTATAATGGACTCCAGTGTTGAATAACCAGAATGATGACATTAGCCACCTGCTACTGGGTGCAATGCTGAGCTCCCTGTTATAAAGTAACACTGATATGATAGGTGGATATGAAATTCTGATTACAAGAACTAGAACTAGAACAATCCGGTCAAGGCCAGTGTCACCCAGTCAGTCAAATGCTCATTGTGTGTACAGTCACAGTCCTACAAATGAGACTGCTGTACAGTAAGCTCACCATGCTACTCATGTCTGTCTCTCTCCAGCCTCATACACACGCCTGCCTCCACACTGATTGAGTGATGACTGTAGATTTCAAACAGTACGGCGGGTATGTTTTCCCCAACTGCCATACGTTTAATTTGTGTTATTATCTGTTGCCACCTCGCTCGCACCACAGAGCCATACTGAACAATGACACATGGAAGCCGTCATAGGACTATGTGAATGACATGTTAAGAAAGATAGAATGTTCCCATGAGCAGCTACAGCTCTCTCTCTAGTGAAGCCGGGCCCTATACATGCACGGTTTGAGTCCCAGGCACATTTAATTCAATGCCGTAAAACATTAATCAGAGCCAGATGAAGTGTGGAGAATTCTATGGCATCCCGTTTGAGGTAATTTACACAGGAGAAATGAGGCTGTAACAAGGGCCAGTTAGCTCTGCTGAGGAGTGAGGACACTGAGTACAGGACAGACACCCCACTCTATTTACACTACTCCAGAGTACTAATCCCTACTGAGACTGTCAACTTGAAAAGTCAGAACTCAGCACACTGTGGTGTAGTATTGTCTGTGGTCAGATTGGAAAAAAATATATTGGGGAGACTTAGCCAAATGTCACTGAACTAACCACATCATGAATCTTGGATAAAAACAAGCTGACAACTGGTAGACAAACACACATGCCCTCATATCTCTGGAGCTCATGGGAGAGTATTGGTGAATTATACCATGTTCTATTGTTGTCCATTAGATGGCTTACTTGCACAACAAACACTGCTTTCTCCGATGGGTTTGGGGTGAAGTTCAAGATGAGGCCTTATCCTACATATTCCAGAAAAACACTGCTGCTGAATGGGAGCAATATGTGGCATATGAGAGGTCAGCGAGAGGGCTGCCACCATAGAGACAGAGCTACAGACAATAGGGGGCAAGCCAACATCGCACAGATCGCATGCAAACGCACACACGCACGCACACACAGAGACACAGAAACTGCACTGTATGCAAACAGGGAACCACTGCGACCACAAATAATCATAACATGTGCTCTTTGAATATTCTGTGAAGGGCACAGCTTAAGACAATAACCTGAGGAGAGTGGTTTCTGAGGGCCTCAATTCCAATTCCTTATACACATATATTTCCCCATGATATGTCCGCAGCGTACGTCGTGATGAGAGATGGATAAATACTAGGACAAGTTAGCTGTACCCTGTTGTCTGAAGTGGGATTGGATGTCATGACAATCGGCTGAAGGTGTGTCAGCCACCTCAGGTCACTCCTGTCTGATTAAAAAGGCATTCATCTTAGGTCAGGTTATGATCCAGGGAGACCCGACTGCTTGAATTGCTGTATTACTTATTGCCTTATTACAGCAGAACTTTCTTGAGAGAGAAAAGCCTCCTCCCCTTCCTTCCATGCGTTGATATCACACATGCTAAGTTCACTCTTAGAAAAACAGGTGCTATCTACAACCTAAAAGGGTTATTCCGTTGTCCTCATAGAAGAGCCCTTTGAAGAACACTTTTTGGTTCCAGGTAAAAACCCTTTTGGTTCCAAATAGAAACCTTTTGGGTTTTTACACAGAGGGCTGTATATGGAACCTAAAAGGGTTGTATCTACAGTAGAACCAAAAAGGGTTTTCCTATAGGGACAGCCGAAGAACCCTTTTATCTAAGTGTAGGTTAGGGGTATAACAGCGTTATAGCAGCCCCACCTCCAGCTGTCATTACAGACCTTGTTCTCAGGTGGAGAAATGAATTCTGGGACTGAGAGACGAGAGAGGTTCTTCAATGATAACATGGATTTGCTCTAAAACACGCTGCTGCTTTTCTCAGAACATCATGAATATGTCATCGTTGTATGAAACCTTTTGCATTTTCAGTATCTTTCCTAATGCTTCTGCTTTTAAGATGCATATCGCTGCATGCATAAAACATTTGTTTCTCTCCAACCGCCACAATGAATGATTGAAGGAACAGAGAAATTCGTACACATAAAAACATCATCCTCTGTGAACCCCCCCCCCCCCCCCCCCAGATGAACAAATAAACAAGTAACTCTAGATGTGTCCTCAGCGCAGTGTAACACCAAGCCAAGGCCTGTGATTAAATGTCTCTCGTCTTCTTCCATTTTGTGCCGAGCATCATCACATCGCCTGACTCACATTGGCATTGCTGTAGATTACTTTGGTTGAATGAACTCCATGTGATATTTTAATCCATCCGATTGTCGCTGTTGCTCCGGAAAACAGGGCTGTAATTTTTGACATCGGCATTGACAAAGTTTTTCACTTAGCCTCTGAGAGGATTAAATCAATGATGTTGATTCGGTATTTACTGCTTGTGTGCCCACAGTCCTTTGTAATTAGCTTATTGCTTTTGATCTGATGTAATGTGATGAAAAGCCCTGAGTGGTCCAGGACTCCGGGAGTCTGCTTGGCTAGGTCGGGTGGAAGGCAGGAGGGCGATAGCCAACCAGAGCAGGTGCCTCTCCAAGGCCCCACTTGAGCCTATCCAGTTGTCCCTGGCTGGAGGAGAGGGAGGGGACGTGGACGCAAGGCGTTTCGCGTGAGCACACGCAAACAGAGAGGTAGGTGGATCAGTGTCAGAGAGAAGGGGAGGACCACCCGCAGAGATGGCGGCATCCTCCGAACCTCATTACCCTCAGAGCCTCCCCTCACATGCATGCGTCATTACCCTCCTACCCCCCAGGCCTGCCCAGCCTCCAGACCCCAACCTCCAGACCCCCACAACACCTGATACCCACAGGTAGAGCAGCCCAGTGGGGACACTCCACTGACCAGACCCCTTGGCCCCTGGCCCTTTGGCCCCTTTCAGACTGACCGGCCGCCTTTCAACTCTGGCCACCCACAAACTGTAAAAAGTAACTACTCAAACATCTCCAACGGTCAGTAGAACTCAAATCATAAAAGTGGTACTAACTCAGATGTCAATAAGATTTCTTATCACTTATTGTTTTTGAGTACTGTTAACAAATATTAGGTTATTAATTAAATATAACTTTATTTACTTGTGTTCGGCTAATCTAAAGTTATTGAGTTTTTGCAAGTTATGATGATTTAATATTTTAAAGCCAATCTAACCTTTAATAAATAAGTTGTTCTTACTTGATTCTATTATGTTTCACATCTTTACTTGAAATAATAAAGTAGTAGACATACTGCTCTTTGAGTAAAAACACTTAATTTATCTGTGATGTGCTGATATTGGGGTGGCAGGTAGGCTAGTGGTTAGAGCGTTGGACTAGTAACCAAAAGGTTGCAAGATCTGATCCCCGAGCTGACATGGTACAAATCTGTCAATCTTCCCCTGAACAAGGCAGTTAACCCACTGTTCCTAGGCCGTCATTGAAAATGAGAATTTGTTCTTAACTGACTTGCCTAGTTAAATAAAGATAACGAAATAGGATTATTACATTTTTGCAAGTTATGAATACTTAATAGTGCCGCATGGCTCTGTTTTTAGAGGATTATGGGAATTTTAGAACTTTATTATTCTTTTACACAATGTTGTATGCATGGTTGAAGAAAGAAAAGTCTATTTTTTTAAATAGTATTAAGCAATTTGTTGTGCTATAAGGTGTAATGGATTACGATGAACGGATATCAAAACCTGCGGGTAAAGTGACCTTCAAAAATGAGACAAGCCATTCCCACCATGAACAAAGTTGTGCACTCCACTCTTAATGACAGAGGCTAATGCAGCATCCTGCAATGCTTACAGCTCTACCTCCCTTTATTGCTAGAGGAATTAGCACTGTACTCAACAATGACTGGCTACAGCTCTACCTCCCTTTACTGCTAGAGGAATTAGCACTGTGCTCAACAATGACTGGTTACAGCTCTACCTCCCTTTATTGCTAGAGGAATTAGCACTGTGCTCAACAATGACTGGTTACAGCTCTACCTCCCTTTACTGCTAGAGGAATTAGCACTGTGCTCAACAACACCTGGCTACAGCTCTGCCTCCCTTTACTGCTAGAGGAATTAGCACTGTACTCAACAATGACTGGTTACAGCTCTACCTCCCTTTACTGCTAGAGGAATTAGCACTGTACTCAACAATGACTGGTTACAGCTTTACCTCCCTTTACTGCTAGAGGAATTAGCACTGTGCTCAACAATGACTGGTTACAGCTCTACCTCCCTTTATTGCTAGAGGAATTAGCACTGTGCTCAACAATGACTTGTTACAGCTCTACCTCCATTTACTGCTAGAGGAACGGGCACTGTGCTCAACAATGACTAGTTACAGCTCTACCTCCATTTACTGCTAGAGGAACGGGCACTGTGCTCAACAATGACTAGTTACAGCTCTACCTCCATTTACTGCTAGAGGAACGGGCACTGTGCTCAACAATGACTTGTTACAGCTCTACCTCCATTTACTGCTAGAGGAACGGGCACTGTGCTCAACAATGACTAGTTACAGCTCTACCTCCATTTACTGCTAGAGGAACGGGCACTGTGCTCAACAATGACTAGTTACAGCTCTATCTCCCTTTACTGCTAGAGGAACGGGCACTGTGCTCATCAATGACTGGTTACAGCTCTACCTCCCTTTACTGCTAGAGGAATGAGCACTGTGCTCAACAATGACTGGTTACAGCTCTGCCTCCGTTTACTGCTAGAGGAACGGGCACTGTGCTTAACAATGACTGGTTACAGCTCTACCTCCATTTACTGCTAGAGGAACGGGCACTGTGCTCAACAATGACTAGTTACAGCTCTACCTCCATTTACTGCTAGAGGAACGGGCACTGTGCTCAACAATGACTAGTTACAGCTCTACCTCCATTTACTGCTAGAGGAACGGGCACTGTGCTCAACAATGACTAGTTACAGCTCTACCTCCATTTACTGCCAGAGGAACGGGCACTGTGCTCAACAATGACTGGTTACAGCTCTATCTCCCTTTACTGCTAGAGGAACGGGCACTGTGCTCAACAATGACTGGTTACAGCTCTACCTCCCTTTACTGCTAGAGGAATGAGCACTGTGCTCAACAATGACTGGTTACAGCTCTGCCTCCGTTTACTGCTAGAGGAACGGGCACTGTGCTCAACAATGACTGGTTACAGCTCTACCTCCCTTTACTGCTAGAGGAACGGGTACTGTGCTTAACAATGACTGGTTACAGCTCTACCTCCATTTACTGCAAGAGGGTTGAGCACTGTGCTCAACAATGACTGCCAAGGTGGGTAAAATGACAAATCGGCAAATACATAAAACAATGTTAAACATTAAGACATGACCACTGAAAAGGACTAATCAGAAATACTTACACTTGAAAAAAGTTGTAATGAAGGTTAATAATTTAAGTAGAAGGAACCCTACATTTTTATGTTCCCTAGAATAAATATTAATGTTCAAGTAACTTCAATTGTTCTAGTTCAGAATACATAATGCAATTTAGTGTCAAAAGTTCATAAAACACAAAACAGTTAAGTATTAACAACTTAAAAAGATAACCATATGGGTAGTGATGTCGCTTTATTACTTTAAGTATTGAACACTGAAATACTTTGATTTGGGTTACTCGAAAAGTTCTAGGCAACGGGTTTCCAATTATTAAATTTTTTTGCAGAACAAATTACTTTCTCCCGTACATGAATGAAGGACTCCCCGGACAAAGAAGAGGCATCTCAAATTCATTTTGTGGGCCATTTAATAAAACCATTTAAAACCATTTAATCATACTAAACCTAATGTTAGTTAAACACTGTTATAGTCTTTGACCTGACAAGAGAGGTTATGAGAATGTAAGATTGAAATTGCAACAGTCATAGTTTAGTTTTGGATGATGCCTGGTGGTTCCAAGGACGGGAACAGCCTTTTAAAGTTAATTCTAGCAATCTTTTGGTGAACATAAGGATGAGGTCTCTGGCTCTTCTGATAAAAAAGAGTCTTGTGTCTCAGTCAAAATGCAGCAAGAGTTTCAACCGAAGAGCTGCCCACCTCTCCACAAAGAGAAAGTGCTACAGCATAGCACACACACACGCACACACACAAACCCCCAGCCCTCCAGTCAGACTGGTGAAGTGGACCCATGGTGTGCAGGCTGCAGCAGACAGACAGTTGTGTTTATGGAAGGGGTCAGTGTTCCGCATATGGCCAACGTGTTAAAATACACACGGCTCCTGCCACAGCTTCTAAAAATGTATTGCGGCTGTCTGTACATCCAGGAATAAAATAAACTCTGAATGTTTCAGCAAGCAGCACTGAGGATTTAATGATTGAGTATTTGAAACCATGGTCAGATTTGTACATGAAAAAGCAAGAAAGAACACGCCTTTAAAAGTCCAAAGATATTGGGTTGGACGTCAGTAATATACAGAGGGCTGTTTGAGTTGGCAGAGCGGGACGTGCAGATTTGCCTTGGATAAGTGTGTGTCACACGCCATCTCAGAGACTAGCAGGGGAGCAGTATAAGCCATAGGAACTGGTGGTGAAACTAAACACATGCAATGACAGCCACAGGCAGTCCACGCCAGCCAAAGAGTCTTAACTCCCAAACACCAGCCCGAAGGGGGAGAGCACACAGGGCTTCTGATACCTGGAATAAAGCAGCAGAAATATATCAATACCTTCCCCTTCAAAGCAAATCATTATGTGCGACTAAATTCAGATTATTTTCTATGTACTCTGTTGCTTATTTCTCTTGGCTGAATAGTATCTCTACTCTGACTCCACCAAGCTTACCGACTGAGTCGTTCTGCCTAGCTAGCTAATAGATAGGTTGCCGACTGACTGACCTTGAGGTTTATATTAGAAGGCTCACTAGATTGTGGACACACAATGAACAACGTCGACCAGAGAAGACTACTTAACACTGGCTGCTGTGGTCTTCACACTATCATTGGAATGCCAAAGACAAATGTGCATCCCAAATTTAACCCTATTCACTATGGTGCTTCCCTATATGGTGCACTACTTTTGACCAGAGCCCTATGAGCACTATTCAAAAGTAGTGCACTATAAAGGGAATAGGGTGCCATTTGGGACATAGACAAAGCCTTTACCAGGATACTGTAAAGTCTTGTAGGAAGCGGTAGTCAAGTGTGAACTAGAGGTCATATACTGTAGGCATCATGGCGTGAGGTTTTGGGTACGGTTCCTCTGACTGACACCCTGTCTGTACCATCAGGGGTGGTTATGGGTAATATAGCGGGACCTGCGGAAGGAAGGCTAACCGTGTCCACCTCTCAGCAGACTGAGCCTGTCCAGCACCCTGCAGTGGCCTGTGGGTAATATCCAACCATAATTCTCCAACCACCATCTCCCGTTGGCCAACGAAAAGCCTCCCCCACTGGGCTCTGTTTTTTCCACTCCCCTTGTCCTGGGTCATGGGGCTAGGCATTGTGGGTATGTTGAGGGAGGGTGGGGATGTGGGGGTGTGGGGTAAGAGTGGGGTCGGCATATAAAAACATATGTAATGAGAAAACGTGTGGCGTCGAGTGACTATTGGAAGTCATCAACAACAGAAAATAATAATTAAAGGGTAAAAAAAACAAAAAACAACTGAAGCCGTCTTTTCGTGGCTGGGAGACCACTGTCATCATGTCTCAGGAATTAGGCAAACATATGCTGGTCTGCTGCTGTTGAAACCGAGGCGCCTCGCTCAGGCTGTGGTTTGGGAACATGAAAGGGTTTGTGGGATGAGCAGGAGGTCTGGCCCTAATTCAGGGCCTTTTTGCCAGGGAATCTGGCAGCACACTCCGATTGTGGGACCGGGAGAAGGAATTTGGTTACATATTCCAGCAGGGACCGCGAGCTCCAAACAAACCTAAGCAACAGGCTGCTGACAAAACCATTCTGTCCACATAGAAAGCCCCCCTCCTCTCTCTAGGGCTGGGGAGGGGATGCCTCCCCAGCTGACCCACCCCCTGGGGAGGCTGTGCGACGGGGGGACATGGGGAGGGGTGGAGGGGAGCTGGATGGGGGAGACAAGGGGAGGAGAAGAGGAGTAAGGCTCCCAGAGCTGAACTGGATCCCTCCATCCTCCCTGCCTGTGGGGAGCGTAGCCCAGAGTCACAGCAAGCACAGCCCACAATGCTGGCTGATCTGGCAGCATTCTCCCTTATTTGGCCGGGGTGTCTGAAAAACAAAGCAGGGCTTTGTTATGTTTTATAGCAGCCAGTGAAACTGTTAAATTTGATATCTATCATCAAGATGTTACACAGAGGTCAGATCCATGATGTGCTGGGAGGAAAAAGGAGTATAGGAGGACAATTAACAGGTCACTATATTTCCCAGCTTTACAGGGGTTAAACAGAGCATGGTTTCATTGAAACTTGAGCAACTCTCCAAATGAGATGAAACCGGTCTGTGCATCTATACATAATTGGGCAGTTAGCTAGTGCAATATATATCCAGACTCCACATAGACACAAACCCATCTTGATCACTTTCCAAAACATAGGCATTTCTTGTGTTTTCTGGCAGGGGGATTTCCATTAATCGTGTCTCAGTTTAGGCTACATATGATTATGGTCTGCTGTTTACAAGAGATGTCTCCGTTGTAGTGTTGGCTTGTGTCCCAAATGGCACCATATTCCCTGGTCAAAAGTAGTGCACTATATAGGGAATAAGGTGCCATTTGGGACGCATACTCTCATAGCTAGAGATGGTGGCGGTGGTGGTGAAGCCCATAACTGAACACTCACTTATTGAAAGGTTTGTCATCGACTAGGGACACATCGACCAGAGCAGATGAGTGAAAAAATATTCACATCCAAATTCCTTGTAATTGTATATCTTCTAGGTTTCTCTGTATTGAGTGTCAAGGGAGTCTCAGTTGTTGTTAAAGAGCATCCAGGGAAACTATTCCTTAAACCATGGCAAAGATGTTCCAGTGGGTTGTACGTTTTACAACCCAATACACACACGTCTAGTAATATCACACCCAACCAGTGGGAGGCAGCATAGACTGGCAGATAATGTGGTTTGAAAAAGGACACACACACACTCACACACATACACACACACACACACACACACACACACACACACACACACACACACACACACACACACACACACACACACACACACACACACACACACACACACACACACACACACACACACATACACATTCACATTCACATTCACATACACATACACTCCCTTCCTTTCTTCCTCCCAAACACATGTACATAAAAACATGCACACACATACACCAACACACACACTTCCACACGCAGGGCCAGCTAAGCAGCGGTTGAGGAGGGTGACTAAAGAGAAGAACAGGACACATCTGGACTCCAGATTAGAGCAGATCATATGGCCAGTGGCAGAGAGGAGGAGGAGCAGGCAGGCTGAGACCAGTGAACCAGTGGCCAGTGACCAGTGACCAGGCTGAGACCAGTGGACCAGTGACCAGTGACCAGGCTGAGACCAGTGGACCAGTGACCAGGCTGAGAGGAGGAGGAGCATGCAGGCTGAGACCAGTGGGCATGTGACCAGGCAGAGAGGAGGAGGAGCAGGCAGGCTGAGACCAGTGGATCAGTGACCAGGCTGAGACCAGTGGATCAGTGACCAGGCTGAGACCAGTAGACCAGTGACCAGGCAGAGAGGAGGAGGAGCATGCAGGCTGAGACCAGTGGATCAGTGACCAGGCTGAGACCTGTGTACCAGTGACCAGGCTGAGACCAGTGGATCAGTGACCAGGCTGAGACCAGTGGATCAGTGACCAGGCTGAGACCAGTGGATCCGTGACCAGGCAGAGAGGAGGAGGAGCATGCAGGCTGAGACCAGTGGATCAGTGACCAGGCTGAGACCAGTGGATCAGTGACCAGGCTGAGACCAGTGTACCAGTGACCAGGCTGAGACCAGTGGATCAGTGACCAGGCAGAAAGTAGTGACATGTGGCAGGCAGAGACAGAGGTTATGGTCCAAACGGTACCCTATTCCCTATATAGTGTGCCATTTGGGATGCATACAATGACAGGGCAGCCAGAGGAGGAATGCACAGAGACCACATTCCCATTCTGATATACTGCATGTAATCCTCAGGGTGCCTCAGTACAGAGAAACAGTTTGGTTCTGGTTAGAGCCCATCACCCCTGGTCTTGTGTTCTTATCCCATTCTAATTACAACATAGCTGAGGCTCAGAGACCAGCAGGCAGGCAGGCAGGCAGCAATACTTCCGTTGTTGTTGCTGTTTGTTGACATTACGTAGCCTGTCCCCACAACAGGGCTGGTTAGTTGTCACACACACCCTCTAAACCACACACACCCTCTACACCACACACACATACAGCTGTCCGCAGAATCATCAGCACGGGCCCTGGAGCCACCACCAGGCGAGCAGGAACAGAAATCCTGTAGTCTGTTTGGTGCCACTGAATGATGAGCACGACCACCATAACGTACAAACAGACAAACAAATCACCATCATTTCCAAACAGGGAAGAACAACTGATGCAGAGTCGTTTTGGATAGGAGTTGAGTGATGAAATGTCCCCCTCCATGATTACGAAAGAGACTTTGGGCCAGTTCTGCAGAGAAGCAATCGAATGACAAATACATGGATTCCAATTGGAATTGATACAGCTATTTGTCAGATGTTGTTCAGACATACCAACTGTCCTTCGGTGATCCCATTTAGCATAGAAAAGATATTAATTAGACAAAAGGATTTGATTGTAAATCATAAGCAGGGTCTTATTTGACATCTGTCAGGGAGGCCTTTGACTAAACAGGAGAAATGAAACATTCTCATGGGTGTTGTGGTGAAGAAACCTGTTCGCTGAATCATTGTTTCACTGAATGGAAATTGAGAGTCAGCTATTTCACAAGGTTTCTGTACTAACGTGAAGCACTAAGAAATATTACTGAACAACTGATTGGCAAGAACTCATCAGTGATCAGCTAAAAATGTATATCAATCAAAATTAATTGTGCCCTTATTAAATCAGCAGCTGTCACAATGTGCTTTTATAGTAATCCGGTCTTGACCCCAAAGAGCAAGAAAAGCCCAGAGTAGAAACCTCGATAATAGCAACACATGTGTAGCTATATCTGAACAAGAAATACCACTGTGAGCGTTTGTCTCTACCTAAATACATAAGCACCACCATTTTTGCTCTGTAATTTCATGTGAGCAATTAAAAACTCCTGTGCTGTCTTTCTCAGAGAGGTAATTTACTGAAACAACGCCTTAAATCAAGTGTTTCCTTCCCTGACAGACTCCTGTCTCCCTGAGGAATCTGGGATTCAAAACCACAGCCTGCAATCTATGTGTTATTTTCTCATCCCCAATCACATTTTATGTTCTATCTGTGACTAATTACTAGCATCTAAAGGCGTTGGGATTCCCCTCAAATCACTGTCTGATGCTTTTGTGGTTCTATGTTTGGAATAACTGCTTCTCTTGCTCTTTTAATGACTTGTTGATTTACAATAGAGAATGTAGAAACTTGGGTCAGATGCCAGAAAAGGGTCACGGTGGGTGTGCTTTTTAAAAAAACTGCAGATCTATAATAAACATAACCATACGTTTACTATAGAATGTTGGTCAGGAGATTATTATGTCTACAGTTGCAATATATAGACTCCATACCATGACATACATGACCTACTTTACCAAGATACACTCAGTGGTCAGTTTATTAGGTACAGCCATCTAGTACCGGGTCGGACCCGTCTTTGCCACCAGAACAGTCTGAATTATTCGGTGCGTGGATTCTACAATGTGTGGTGTTCAAACGTTGTTCAATTGGCATCTAGGGACTTAACGTGTGCCAGGAAAACATTCCCCACACCATTACACCACCACCACCAGCCTGTACAGTTGACACCAGGCAGGATGAGGCCATGAACTCATGCTGCCTACGCCAAATCCTGACTCTGCCATCAGCATGACGCAACAGGAACCGGTATTCGTCGGACCAGGCAATGTTTTTCCACTCCTCAATTGTCCAATATTGGTGATCGCGTGCCCACTAGAGCTGCTTCTTCTTGTTTTTAGCTGATAGCTGAACCCGGTGTGGTCGTCTGCTGCAATTGCCCATTCGTGACAAGGACCGATGAGTTGTGCGTTCCGAGATGTCTTTCTGCACACCACTGTTGGTACCCCCTCCCTCCCTGCGTGCACATGCCACGTCTATTTCTATGGCACAAGCACAGTTCATGACACAAACTGTTCACACCCCTCTTGTTGGTGGAGAGAAAAGGTTGCCGTTTTAAAGCAAATTTTCTTGCAATTCAATACATTTTGCCATGTCTAATGTGTATTCATGTGATATTTGAGTGACTCAAACACTACAACAAAATCTATAGGCTAAAGAACCTAGCTGAAAAAATGTTAGCTGAGTTATTAATAGCTCTCTAAGGTATGCAATGACAAGAGGAACTGATGATGCACTACCCAATATCGAAATTGCACCTTGTGCATTCTACTATTATAACTTTCAAGAGTAAGTTGAAGCCCCCCCCCCCCCCCCCCCCAGTAGGCATGCCACCAAGTTTGTGAACCACTGTTCTAGAGTACAGTATGTTCCTATTTCATAATGTTTTCAAGTCCTTGTTGATGTGGGTGTGAAACACCTGAGGAGACTGATGCACGTGACATTATTGTCTGGTGAGACTTGTATGATTCCTAAGTGAAAATCAGATGACTAATACCTCTGTTCACAGTGAAGAAGTGAATTATCAAGACAAGGCGTGTCATCTTACTGGCTGGTCCTTTCATCATGGCTTTTCCCCTCAACTTTCAGAGGAAATCTTATAGCAGGCCATCATCCTTCTGTACCAGAGAACATCTCACAGTGGTGATTCTACCTATGAATATACTCTTGTGTCTCAAATGACGCCCTATTCCCTACACACCCTGGTCAAAAGTAGTGCACTATAAATGCAATAGGGTGTAATTTGGGATTCAGCCTATGGCCCACTTCAGGAGACATCAGAAGACATTAGTACTGGGCTTGTGGGTACAGTGGGTACAGTGGAAATACACAGCTGTCCTCTTTACCCTCTGGGAAATATCTAATCAAAAGGTGTTTAGGGCTTGCTGCACTCAAGTGAGACTGGCTGTGTGGGGCACTCCTGGCACCTCCCTGCTCACCCCTGGCCCTGCTTATGAAGTTATCACCTCTCTCACACAGCTGTTTCCTTACTCTGTCCTTGATGTCTGACCGGCCAAGGTCACACACAGACATACAAACACACACAGACATACAAACACACACACACACACACACACATGCACACACACGCAAACACACACACACACACACACACACAGACATGCAAACACACACACACACACACACACACACACACACACACACACACACACACACACACACACACACACACACACACACACACACACACACACACACACACACACACACACACACACACACACACACACACACACACACACACACACACAAGCACTTTACTATATAAAAACAACTTAAAAGAAATGGTTCCGCTGCCACCACTTCATCATTAGCTGTCATTCCTCCCTCTAGTAAATTGGTTGTTTTAATATTTTCTGGTGAGACTGGAACAATAAACTGTATATCTGGAAACATTTGCTGAAAGAAAGCGGTTGGCCATAATTGGAACTCTATTTAAAGCATCTAACTCCAAACATTCAGAACAAGTCAAAAATATGAAAAACACAACTATTTTTTTAAGTCCTCGGCAAAACCCCAAGACGTAAACCAAAGTTAAAATTAAAAGTGCTGTTATTTTATGATAAGAGCAGCATTATATGTGGCCACCAAGCTCCCCCATTCACTTCTGATCAGCGGGCGGGTGGTGTTATTTTCCCCTCACACATGCCACACACACATGCACGCACACTGACACACCGACACACACACACTGCTCTTTCTTTATTAGGAATAGAAAAAAAGGATCACTAATCTGTGCTCGGTTCAGACAGCGGACTCCCTCGGCACACACATCTGTGTACCAGCTGAGAGGAGAGCAGCCCTTCACATATCTAAGGCCCTGGAGTGCTTTGGCACCGCTCGGGTAGTTGTCCTTTTTTACAAAAGACAAATAAGCAAAAACCCTTGGATGCTGCCCAAGAGCCCGTCTTCGACATAATGTTGAAATGGGGAGACTTGGCTCCCCGACTTGTTATCTACATGTGTGTGTGTGTGCACGTGTGTGTGTGTTCGTGTCTAAAACTGTTGCTGTTTACAGACGGCAGGCAGGCCGTGTTGTCGAGACGCTTGTTTTCAGTAACACTAATGCAGTCACACACTCTTTAATTAATCTGCTTCAGCACTTCAGCACAAAACAACATAATTTGCAAAACCACTTGATGGCTTCAAACAAAACGACCGGCTGGAGACTGGCTGCTTTGTGTCAGAAAAAGAACAGAAAGAGAGTGTGTGTGTGTGTGTACGGAGTGTTAGCTCAAGGTGTGTGGCAGGCTTCCGATTGGTTGCACAGCACATTTCCAGCGGTCACACTATTTGTTTGACGTGGTGATGTCATCACAAATAGCTCTAATTACTGAGAGTGTTCAGTCAAACATACGCCTGATAATGTTTATATGTCTTGTCCCTTCTCTTTCACTGAACTGCCTCATGCAGACCAGGCTAATTATGAACAAACTGCCTTGTGTTAACATCTGGGAGAAGGCTGTTATACTGTATGGGAGATAATGTGTCAGTTACTGTCAGTCTTTACTTATCCTATAAGATCATCAATAAGCCAGCATCACCATATAAGGGTATAGATGATGTAAACAATGATACTGAAGTTCATAGTGGTGAGTGAGAGGTGGTGGTGATAATGACCAGGATGATGATGATGCTGAAGACAATGACTGTATATATGAACGGACAAAGCCATTGATCATGTGACACCATTTATTCCTATGTGAAGACTCAACAGCACATTGAAGCCAAATGAAGCCGGTTAAGATGGCGTCTCATGGAGACATAACATGCACAGTTTGAGCTATTCCAAGAAGTGACATTGCAATCTAGCTCAGTGCTGCCCCCTCGCATTGGGTAGCTCAAGTTAAAGGCTGAACGGGGTACTGCAGGCTGCCATTAGCAACTAAATTATACTTAGAACTTCTTCTATGTGCGATTTTATAATAATCGGTTCAAGGACATACATCTGGTGTATTAGAAGCAATTATTGGTACCGGGATTGTCTTCGAAAATTGTATTTTATTTACACGAAGATTGACCACAAAGATTGACCTTTTTCCATTCACATAAAGGGCGATGCGATTTTCTGCTAACAATGCCTGCAGTACCGCGGTCGGCCTTGAACTGCCGTGGCTTCTAATTCCGAATCCATCTGCAACAACAACACACAAATGGAACACAAGTTAAATTGGATCAAGGTGTATTTTGGATCCTACATCAAAGTCTATTAATGGGCTTAGGATACCCAGAAGCTGCTGCCTTTCTTAAGCCAAACCAAACAGACAACTAAACAGATGCTGTGGAAGGTCTGAGAAGTGTTCTCTATATGTTTCATACACAGTGCAAAGAGACCAGGCCACTCCACCCAACTAACCAATTATTCTATTATACTGTTAGACCAACTTCCGGGTTAAAATGAGGGGGAACAGGGTGGAACAGGACTCATCACCTTAGTATGAGAGCCAGCATATGGTACTGAACAGATCTTTGACATTTTTAGGGTACAGCTCGTCTGTCCAGAAACTCCTAATTCAACCCTTGACTTTGGGCAGAGGTGACAGTTATTGGATATGTATAAACACAATTGGATATGATTGAAAGTGAAGGAGGGGTCACAGCTGGATATGATTGAAAGTGAAGGAGGGGTCACAGTTGGATATTATTGAAAGTGAAGGAGGGGTCACAGTTGGATATGATTGAAAGTGAAGGAGGGGTCACAGTTGGATATGATTGAAAGTGAAGGAGGGGTCACAGTTGGATATTATTGAAAGTGAAGGAGGGGTCACAGTTGGATTTGATTAAACGTGAAGGAAGGGTCACAGTTGGATATGATTGAAAGTGAAGGAGGGGTCACAGTTGGATATGATTGAAAGTGAAGGAGGGGTCACAGTTGGATATGATTGAAAGTGAAGGAGGGGTCACAGTTGGATATGATTGAAAGTGAAGGAGGGGTCACAGTTGGATATGATTGAAAGTGAAGGAGGGGTCACAGTTGGATATGATTGAACGTGAAGGAGGGGTCACAGTTGGATTTGATTGAACGTAAAGGAGGGGTCACAGTTGGATATGATTGAAAGTGAAGGAGGGGTCACAGTTGGATTTGATTGAACGTGAAGAAGGGGTCACAGTTGGATATGATTGAAAGTGAAGGAGGGGTCACAGTTGGATATGATTGAAAGTGAAGGAGGGGTCACAGTTGGATATGATTGAAAGTGAAGGAGGGGCCACAGTTGGATTTGATTGAAAGTGAATGAGGGGCCACAGTTGGATTTGATTGAACGTGAAGAAGAGGTCACAGTTGGATTTGATTGAAAGTGAAGGAGGGGTCACTACGTAGATGTAGGAAGCTCTGTATTCAGTGTAAAATATACCTTTCTCCACAAGCATACTCTGCAAATGACAATGTCTGAAAGATAAAAAATATATGAATAAATAAAGTTCACTGTAAATTATTTCAGTATGCAATGGGTGTGTTAGTCAGATTCCTAGTCAACTGCCAAAAATGCCAGTCTCACACCCACTGTTCACTATCTATGGATTTACAGAACATATGGAATACAGATGTAGGATCTTAATTTGAGACAGTTTAGTACAGCAGGAAAATAATCCTGCAGAAACAGTATGTGGATTATAAATAATAAAACATTTTGTAGGGGTTGATACATTTTTCGTACGGGAAAATCAAGTCGGACAGTTCAAAGTGGAAATTACAAACTTCAGAAGCCTTTCAAAACCTCAAATATACACTACAAGTTTGAAATGTCCTGCAATGCAGGAAAGTTATCCTATAACAGGGTGGTCAAACTACGATCCTACATCTGTAACATAATCTACAAACAAGGATTCAAAGCATTAGAAGGCATGTCTTGCTACAAGTCAACCTTGCTGTAGGCCTATGCTACGACTGATCTCTAAGCATACCAAGACACTCTGAGCAACATGTCCTAAAATAGAGAACCACCAATAAGAACCAAACCTGGTCCCAGTGACTGCCTGACTCAGGGGGAAAACATGCACATTAAAGACTAGAAAAGCGCTAATAAAAATCCCTTAATGTAAAACAGTCCCTTTCAAAGGGATCACTCCCAATATCTGTTGAACTTTTACATATCATATTAATATGCAATTTCAGCCATTGTTCACTTATGGTCTGTTTGATCTGCGTGGAGGCTATAACTCTATGGGTAATGGGAGTGAAGATGAGGAAGGTTAAGGGTCACGTCAGGGCATTGTGTCCACCTCATTGGACCTCATTTGGTTTTAATGAAATTCTTATATTTTCTATATCCTATGTATTATAATTAGCATATTTTACACAGACATCTTTATTAGAGTGAAGCTCAATCTCAGACAGTGATTTGTGTCAGACTGAACAAACGCAGGATTAGGCCTAGGCACCAGGTTGGCTGTGAGTGATAAAGTAGGCCTACACATATCCCTCCAAAAGAGGAGTCATCTTCTGTCCCCCACAAAAGATTTCCTCCCAAGATGAGAGAGCACAAGACAAGGACACACACACACACAGAGGATGTATCTAGCTATGCTTCCGTATATAACCATTTTTATAATGTCTTTCAGCCTGACATTGTGCGTGAGATTTAAACAGGGGCTCTTTTGTATGACAAACCTCACTTTTTAATGGGTTTCCTATAAAACTGTTCCGTGATCATGGTATTCAAATCACAGCAATAGCAGAGTGCTTCCCTTCCTCTGTACGGGTGTCTGGAAATGATCCCGGCCAGGGAAGCGTACCACATCTTAGACTAGGGCTGCACGCTCTCTCTGTTCACTAACCAATGGCGCTTTTTCCTGCGGGCACTATGTGATCATTTATAGAGGCTTAATCAACATGTATTGAATGGTGTATGTACTTTGTGAATCATTCTTATAGGGCCCTGCCTTCCCTTTAAGCCCTGGCCAAGAGGTTAGCGATGGTTTTAACACCATACCAGCTAACGGCGGGCCACCGAAGCATTCAAAGAGAAAAGCTTTAGTTATAACCTCTCATAGCTCCCTTCAGGGGTTCAAGCATCATTCTCATTTATATGACAATGAAGAAAAGAGGGTAGATAAATGCCAGCTACTGGAATGAACTTAATGATGCCCTTTCCCTTTCAATATGCATAAGAAATAGAAGATGTGGTATTATTGGTAGAGCAAAGTAAAATAGTGGACGAGGTATTCGAAGGCCCAGAGACATGTATTAAAATGTATGCATTCATTTCTCTAAACACATGGCTCTGTGTAGACCTATTCTTACATGACTGTTCTAATATGAAGCAGAAATATGAGTGTTACGTCCGTTGATGGAATGAGGAGACCAAGGTGCAGCGTGGTAAGCGTACATCTTTCTTTATTTGATGAACACCAAAAAACAACAAAATATAAACCAACGTAACGTTCTGCAGGCTACAGAGTAACTATACCAAATCAAGATCGCACAAACTAAGGTGGGAAAAAGGGCTGCCTAAGTATGAGCCCCAATCAGAGACAACAATACACAGCTGCCTCTGATTGGGAACCATACTAGGCCAACAAAGAAATAGAAACATAGATTTGCCTACCCAAGTCACATCCTGACCTAACCAAAAGATAATAAAAAAGGCCCTTTAAGGTCAGGGCGTGACAATGAGAATTTTCCTAAATGTCCTGGATTTGTCAACACAGGTCAACTGTGTGCTGAAGGTGATGGAGTCAACATGGATGAACTCATTAATTATATTGAGGACATGGCCTGAAGATATTTCCTCCACTCTATACCATATCTCCATCTTCTTTCACGTTATCTACACTAGCTACCGATCTTTCAAATTTCGAGCGCAATACCACATGCCCTTTTTAATGTATGCCGCAGACGCTGTATTGTTCGTGTACACACGTAATCCAACTAATAGGCCACCCTGTCGGAGCCAGCCAGGTACCCTAGTGCTACAAAGGGATTGTCTAGGGGTGATGTGGGGTTGCTTCAAAGAGGAGAAGAAAGCAATAGAAAAGGGCGGAATGTAAAAAGTCAGCAAGAAAAGAAAATCTCTTTTGAAAGGGGACACAATCTTTTGGAGGACTCCCGCGCGGAACCTAAATAATATATTTCAGGTTTTGATATAACTATTACTGCCTGTGAAGAGTCCTTTGATGTTAATTGAAACCACTGGGCAGCAATCTGCTTTATAGCACTGACAAATAGCAGTTTCCTAAGGCTTATCATTGACAGGGAAGGCACATACTTGCGCCATATGCTCATTCAATACAAATACAAATCAAAAACCACTCTCTTCTTTATGGATACTGGATGCACCACACTATGCTTAAGGATAGTTACTGGCAGGAGGTTGTGGTGGGGAAATATGCCTTTTGCAATGCCTAAGAGTACCTTGAGTGAAGTTCACGTATGGTACAGGAGTCTGGACAACTCAGGACGCATATTGTTTGCAGTTTTTCCAGTCGTTTTTTGTTCCTGCCTATTCTTCTAGAAACCAAGGACAATTTGATAATGCAATAATAACGTCATTGGTGGCCCAATATAAACCTCCACAGAGGAAACATATCATTATTCACAAAGGAGCCTGTCTCTACTGTAGTATATTTGTGATTTTTCAGACCAATGATAGTTTGAGGCATGGGGAGACATAGGGAGAGCTGACTGCAGGGGCTTTAGGGTTGGTAGTTCTGGTTTTAATACAGACAACACACAATGGTCTCTGTCTTCCTTCCTTTAATGTGCTCAACTAACATTTCTGGCACCGCACTTTCCTTCACCTTTGATTTCTACCCAGCTTTTATATACACTCATTATATCACTAAAAAGAAGCCTTGTCAAAGGGGTCCTCCAGAGCTGATGCAATGTGCAATAACAGAGAACATCCCCCATCCCATCGTGAGCATATCGGCCAGACCATAGAAAGAAAAGAGGGATATATGATGAGGTACAGGAGTTCAAAGTTAGTTTTCAGTTTTTTTCTACCACAGCTGAGAGTGTACAGTGATGCCCTTGCCCTGTGCTGAACCCTGTGAGATGGACATCAGAGGAGAGGTGAGGAGTAAATAGCCTGATTGGCTACATGACAAATGACCGTTATTGTTGGGAGGTTGTAAATTGTCTGTTTTACCATGAAGGACCTGAGCATTAGGATCAGTTCCAGTGCCCCCGCTGTGCTGTTCCAGACAATCTGACAGAGAAATATGTGACACGCACACACACACACACACACACACACACACACACACACACACACACGCACACACACACACACACACACACACACACACACACACACACACACACACACACACACACACACACACACACACACACACACACACACACACACACACACACACACACACACACACACACACACACACACACACAATCTGACAAGGAAAAATGAGACGTGGAGTCAGAGTTCCCTTCTGCTTGTCTTTGAAATGTTTTTCATCCAGAGATATGACTGACAGGGGTAGTATGAGAAAGGTAGTTTAACAGACATGAAGAACATAATGATGGATTGGGTTGATGGGGGAAAGACAGGGGTTTGGGACATTACCAGTTAAAAGGGATATTTATAACATATATAACAAATGTTCTCTCTATTAGCTCTGTCCTAAACCCTCCTATATGCCCCCATATGTTTATGTTCTAATATGCACGTGGATCTAGTTTTGTCAAAGTGTTTCCAAATATATTTTTCATACAGATTTTCTTCTGAAGAGAACGGGGATAGAGAGGAAATGTAGGTTATAAATAGGAATCAAAAGGACCATTTTCTGCTTATTGCCAAAGGATGCCAGAGACACCAACACATTTGAAAGCAGGAGAGCTTTTGAGCTTTTTACAAGACAGGTGAATGGAACATGTGTTAAATCAGTGTGCCCGGGTCACTTAGTTCAGCTCTACCATAAAAGGAAAGAGATTACAAAGGAAACTAATGAAGACACTGATCAAAGTCTGTAATGGTAATACAAAGCAGGTGTTTCCAACCTTACAGTCCCCCCTGTGTGTGTGTGTGTGTGTGTGTGTGTGTGTGTGTGTGTGTGTGTGTGTGTGTGTGTGTGTGTGTGTGTGTGTGTGTGTGTGTGTGTGAAGCAGCGGAAGTATTTCACATATGCGCTGTCTTTAATAAGAATAACGGACAGAGCACATTTCAACACTATTCACAGTATGTTACTAGGTATTTGGTTGAACCCAAGGTAGAGGGAGTATTGTCTGCATGTGATACCATACATAAATGCACCCAGACTGTAAACAGCATGCTTATGATTTGCTTTCACAATGGGTAGTGAGTAGAATGTGATGTGTGTCTGTCTATGTCGAGGCAGCCAATACCTTTTCGCAGTAAAGCACCTGGATATGAGATGCAAGAGTTGAAAGAGTCTTGGCAGTGTTGGAGTCTTGGAGCATGTTCAAAGCATGATTGCTATTTTTACACGAGTTACAAAATGCTGCTTTTGATTTAGACTGCACAAGAAAAAACCCAAGCAGCAAAAAAAAAAAGTTCAAACTGCACAAACCTTTTGCTATTTCTTCTAAAATCTCATTGTAATGTATTGGCTAGGCCTATTCGAAAATATAAGTGACAATGTCACAACATGTTGAAATACATTTCATTAAAGTTTACCCCTATTATTGGCAATCATTATTTCAGCTACTTTATTCGTTTTTATTTGATCTACGTGCTGTAGTATTTTGTGTTTTAAACCATTGTTTTGCCATGTTTAATTGCTAAAGTACTTGTGTGCATTTTATAATGAACGCGCTCATCGACATCAAAAGAGCAGCTGCAAGATTTACCAAATGTATACAATTATCTCACCGTTATTGTGAGGATGGTATCGCTTACATATGATTTGAAGATCTAGTATTATTGTAGCTGCTGTGCGCACTACGCAGCAAGAATCCCCATCCGGCTGAGTCAAATTACGCTTGAACGTATTTCCTCTTCTCCGTGCGTCGGGATATGAAGTTTTCCATTTTCATTCGAAGCAAATTAATACTAGATTGTGATCAGAAAGGTATTATTTCATAACCCGTCTTTGTAGCTAGATTGTTATTACAGGCACCCGTTCATTTTATATGCTCTGTTTATTTAATAGCGCTATAAGTTTTATTGTAATTCTTCTGTTGGAACTACAAATACCAAGATGAGCTGCAGTGAACGCGGGTGTGTAAACACAACTCTAGGAAACATGAAACGATCGGGTGGCAGTGAGAGCGAGAAGAGAAGAAAGGTATTCATAGCGTTATTCTCCCTTAGCTCTGGCAAATACACAGTGGACTCGTTCTCTGAGAACTTTATGTTCCAAATGCGGTGATGCTTGGGTCATTTTGAAGGCTGGAAAGCTGCAGTTGTCTATGTAGCTACACATCAGCCTGCATGATTTCTGGTTTTATTGTGGTTTCCTCTTCATTCACCTACAATGGAGCATCGCTGTTATTAACAGCTTTATCGTTACAGATAGGCCTACAGTGTTTTTGCTTTCAGTATTACAGTTTAGACATGGGTGTAGACTGTGCTACAATAAACTGATTGGATCGCCTTGAAGGCTTGAATATTGATTTAGACACGTTGCATGTTAAAAATCCCCTATATTTTAGATGTTCAATGTTTTCAAGTCAGACTCCCTCAATCATAAATAATAATCTTGCTCCATAATTGTATTGGGGGGGGGGGGGGTGAGGGTGAGTGGTTGCAGTGTGTTCTATACCGTGAGTTGGAGGAGAGCAGTTTCTGGCTCTGTGCGAGTGGTACAATTCTATTGCAGGTAATAATTCTAGGCTCATCTGAAACGGAAAGGACTATGATGGCTGCTGGATTGTCCAGGGATGCTGTTCAAAACAATGAATAGTAACGGCATTGACTGGCGTTCGTGTAAAAATAGGATTGAGAATGAAATAGTTGATCAAAGGAAAGGTGTGACATTTTGGGCATACCCAGGCTTTATATTAGGTAGCAGACCCCACTGCCGAAGAGGCCGGCTGTGATTAGGGGTGGTGTGTTCTGGTCTGGATGTACTGTGTTTGTGGGTTGTGTAATTAGATGGAGAGAAATAGAGGAAAGTAAAGGCTGTTATGTTCTCCAGACCTCCTTAGCTACCCCTACTGCTGGTCCCATGCAGACTGCTCTGCTCAGGCTCATCCAGACCTCCTTAGCTACCCCTACTGCTGGTCCCATGCAGTCTGTTATGCTCAGACTCATCCAGACCTCCTTAGCTACCCCTACTGCTGGTCCCATGCAGACTGCTCTGCTCAGACTCATCCAGACCTCCTTAGCTACCCCTACTGCTGGTCCCATGCAGACTGCTCTGCTCAGGCTCATCCAGACCTCCCTAGCTACCCCTACTGCTGGTCCCATGCAGACTGCTCTGCTCAGGTCCATCTAGACCTCCTTAGCTACCCCTACTGCTGGTCCCATGCAGACTGCTCTGCTCAGATTCATCCAGACCTCCTTAGCTACCCCTACTGCTGGTCCCATGGAGACTGCTCTGCTCAGGCTCATCCAGACATCCCTAGCTACCCCTACTGCTGGACCTATGCAGACTGCTCTGCTCAGGCTCATCCAGACCTCCCTAGCTACCCCTACTGCTGGTCCCATGTAGACTGCTCTGCTCAGGCTCATCCAGGCCTCCCTAGCTACCCCTACTGCTGGACCCATGCAGACTGCTCTGCTCAGGCTCATCCAGACCTCCTTAGCTACCCCTACTGCTGGTCCCATGCAGACTGCTCTGCTCAGGCTCATCCAGACCTCCCTAGCTACCCCTACTGCTGGTCCCATGCAGACTGCTCTGCTCAGGCTCATCCAGACCTCCCTAGCTACCCCTACTGCTGGTCCCATGCAGACTGCTCTGCTCAGACTCATCCAGACCTCCCTAGCTACCCCTACTGCTGGACCCATGCAGACTGCTCTGCTCAGGCTCATCCAGACCTCCTTAGCTACCCCTACTGCTGGGCCCATGCAGACTGCTCTGCTCAGGTTCATCCAGACCTCCCTAGCTACCCCCACTGCTGGTCCCATGCAGACTGCTCTGCTCAGTCTCATCCAGACCTCCTTAGCTACCCCTACTGCTGGTCCTATGCAGACTGATCTGCTCAGGCTCATCCAGACCTCCCTAGCTACTCATACTGCTGGTCCCATGCAGACTGCTCTGTTCAAGCTCATCCAGACCTCCTTAGCTACCCCTACTGCTGGTCCCATGCAGACTGCTCTGCTCAGGCTCATCCAGACCTCCCTAGCTACCCCTACTGCTGGTCCCATGCAGACTGCTCTGCTCAGGCTCATCCAGACCTCCCTAGCTACTCCTACTGCTGGTCCCATGCAGACTGCTCTGCTCAGGCTCATCCAGACCTCCCTAGCCACCCCTACTGCTGGTCCCATGCAGACTGCTCTGCTCAGGCTCATCCAGACCTCCCTAGCTACCCCTACTGCTGGTCCCATGCAGACTGCTCTGCTCAGACTCATCCAGACCTCCCTAGCTACCCCTACTGCTGGACCCATGCAGACTGCTCTGCTCAGGCTCATCCAGACCTCCTTAGCTACCCCTACTGCTGGGCCCATGCAGACTGCTCTGCTCAGGTTCATCCAGACCTCCCTAGCTACCCCCACTGCTGGTCCCATGCAGACTGCTCTGCTCAGTCTCATCCAGACCTCCTTAGCTACCCCTACTGCTGGTCCTATGCAGACTGATCTGCTCAGGCTCATCCAGACCTCCCTAGCTACTCATACTGCTGGTCCCATGCAGACTGCTCTGTTCAAGCTCATCCAGACCTCCTTAGCTACCCCTACTGCTGGTCCCATGCAGACTGCTCTGCTCAGGCTCATCCAGACCTCCCTAGCTACCCCTACTGCTGGTCCCATGCAGACTGCTCTGCTCAGGCTCATCCAGACCTCCCTAGCTACTCCTACTGCTGGTCCCATGCAGACTGCTCTGCTCAGGCTCATCCAGACCTCCTTAGCTACCCCTACTGCTGGTCCCATGCAGACTGCTCTGCTCAGGCTCATCCAGACCTCCTTAGCTACCCCTACTGCTGGTCCCATGCAGACTGCTCTGCTCAGGCTCATCCAGACCTCCCTAGCTACCCCTACTGCTGGTCCCATGCAGACTGCTCTGCTCAGGCTCATCCAGACCTCCCTAGCTACTCCTACTGCTGGTCCCATGCAGACTGCTCTGCTCAAGCTCATCCAGACCTCCTTAGCTACCCCTACTGCTGGTCCCATGCAGACTGCTCTGCTCAGGCTCATCCAGACCTCCTTAGCTACCCCTACTGCTGGTCCCATGCAGACTGCTCTGCTCAGGCTCATCCAGACCTCCATAGCTACCCCTACTGCTGGTCCCATGCAGACTGCTCTGCTCAGGCTCATCCAGACCTCCTTTGCTACCCCTACTGCTGGTCCCATGCAGACTGCTCTGCTCAGACTCATCCAGACCTCCCTAGCTACCCCTACTGCTGGTCCCATGCAGACTGCTCTGCTCAGACTCATCCAGTTCTCCTTAGCTACCCCTACTGCTGGGCCCATGCAGTCTGCTCAGACTCATCCAGACCTCCCTAGCTACCCCTACTGCTGGTCCCATGCAGACTGCTCTGCTCAGGCTCATCCAGACCTCCTTAGCTACCCCTACTGCTGGGCCCATGCAGACTGCTCTGCTCAGATTCATCCAGACCTCCTTAGCTACCCCTACTGCTGGTCCCATGCAGACTGCTCTGCTCAGGCTCATCCAGACCTCTTTAGCTACCCCTACTGCTGGTCCCATGCAGACTGCTCTGCTCAGGCTCATCAAGACCTCCCTAGCTACCCCTACTCCTGGTCCCATGCAGACTGCTCTGCTCAGGCTCATCCAGACCTCCCTAGCTACTCCTACTGCTGGTCCCATGCAGACTGCTCTGCTCAAGCTCATCCAGACCTCCTTAGCTACCCCTACTGCTGGTCCCATGCAGACTGCTCTGCTCAGGCTCATCCAGACCTCCTTAGCTACCCCTACTGCTGGTCCCATGCAGACTGCTCTGCTCAGGCTCATCCAGACCTCCATAGCTACCCCTACTGCTGGTCCCATGCAGACTGCTCTGCTCAGGCTCATCCAGACCTCCTTTGCTACCCCTACTGCTGGTCCCATGCAGACTGCTCTGCTCAGACTCATCCAGACCTCCCTAGCTACCCCTACTGCTGGTCCCATGCAGACTGCTCTGCTCAGACTCATCCAGTTCTCCTTAGCTACCCCTACTGCTGGGCCCATGCAGTCTGCTCAGACTCATCCAGACCTCCCTAGCTACCCCTACTGCTGGTCCCATGCAGACTGCTCTGCTCAGGCTCATCCAGACCTCCTTAGCTACCCCTACTGCTGGGCCCATGCAGACTGCTCTGCCCAGATTCATCCAGACCTCCTTAGCTACCCCTACTGCTGGTCCCATGCAGACTGCTCTGCTCAGGCTCATCCAGACCTCTTTAGCTACCCCTACTGCTGGTCCCATGCAGACTGCTCTGTTCAAGCTCATCCAGACCTCCTTAGCTACCCCTACTGCTGGTCCCATGCAGACTGCTCTGCTCAGGCTCATCCAGACCTCCCTAGCTACCCCTACTGCTGGTCCCATGCAGACTGCTCTGCTCAGGCTCATCCAGACCTCCCTAGCTACTCCTACTGCTGGTCCCATGCAGACTGCTCTGCTCAGGCTCATCCAGACCTCCTTAGCTACCCCTACTGCTGGTCCCATGCAGACTGCTCTGCTCAGGCTCATCCAGACCTCCTTAGCTACCCCTACTGCTGGTCCCATGCAGACTGCTCTGCTCAGGCTCATCCAGACCTCCCTAGCTACCCCTACTGCTGGTCCCATGCAGACTGCTCTGCTCAGGCTCATCCAGACCTCCCTAGCTACTCCTACTGCTGGTCCCATGCAGACTGCTCTGCTCAAGCTCATCCAGACCTCCTTAGCTACCCCTACTGCTGGTCCCATGCAGACTGCTCTGCTCAGGCTCATCCAGACCTCCTTAGCTACCCCTACTGCTGGTCCCATGCAGACTGCTCTGCTCAGGCTCATCCAGACCTCCATAGCTACCCCTACTGCTGGTCCCATGCAGACTGCTCTGCTCAGGCTCATCCAGACCTCCTTTGCTACCCCTACTGCTGGTCCCATGCAGACTGCTCTGCTCAGACTCATCCAGACCTCCCTAGCTACCCCTACTGCTGGTCCCATGCAGACTGCTCTGCTCAGACTCATCCAGTTCTCCTTAGCTACCCCTACTGCTGGGCCCATGCAGTCTGCTCAGACTCATCCAGACCTCCCTAGCTACCCCTACTGCTGGTCCCATGCAGACTGCTCTGCTCAGGCTCATCCAGACCTCCTTAGCTACCCCTACTGCTGGGCCCATGCAGACTGCTCTGCTCAGATTCATCCAGACCTCCTTAGCTACCCCTACTGCTGGTCCCATGCAGACTGCTCTGCTCAGGCTCATCCAGACCTCTTTAGCTACCCCTACTGCTGGTCCCATGCAGACTGCTCTGCTCAGACTCACCCAGACCTCCTTAGCTACCCCTACTGCTGGTCCCATGCAGACTGCTCTGCTCAGGCTCATCAAGACCTCCATAGCTACCCCTACTCCTGGTCCCATGCAGACTGCTCTGCTCAGACTCATCCAGACCTCCCTAGCTACCCCTACTGCTGGTCCCATGCAGACTGCTTTGCTCAGGCTCATCCAGACCTCCCTAGCTACCCCTACTGCTGGTCCCATGCAGACTGCTCTGCTCAGGCTCATCCAGACCTCCCTAGCTACCCCTACTGCTGGTCCCATGCAGACTGCTCTGCTCAGGCTCATCCAGACCTCTTTAGCTACCCCTACTGCTGGGCCCATGCAGACTGCTCTGCTCAGGCTCATCCAGACCTCCCTAGCTACCCCTACTGCTGGTCCCATGCAGACTGCTCTGCTCAGGCTCATCCAGACCTCCTTAGCTACCCCTACTGCTGGGCCCATGCAGACTGCTCTGCTCAGGCTCATCCAGACCTCCTTAGCTACCCCTACTGCTGGTCCCATGCAGACTGCTCTGCTCAGGCTCATCCAGACCTCCCTAGCTACCCCTACTGCTGGTCCCATGCAGTCTGTTATGCTCAGACTCATCCAGACCTCCTTAGCTACCCCTACTGCTGGTCCCATGCAGACTGCTCTGCTCAGACTCATCCAGACCTCCTTAGCTACCCCTACTGCTGGTCCCATGCAGACTGCTCTGCTCAGGCTCATCCAGACCTCCTTAGCTACCCCTACTGCTGGTCCCATGCAGACTGCTCTGCTCAGGCTCATCCAGACCTCCTTAGCTACCCCTACTGCTGGTCCCATGCAGACTGCTCTGCTCAGGTTCATCTAGACCTCCTTAGCTACCCCTACTGCTGGGCCCATGCAGACTGCTCTGCTCAGGCTCATCCAGACCTCCTTAGCTACCCCTACTGCTGGTCCCATGCAGACTGCTCTGCTCAGGCTCATCCCGACCTCCTTAGCTACCCCTACTGCTGGTCCCATGCAGACTGCTCTGCTCAGGTTCATCCAGACCTCCTTAGCTACCCCTACTGCTGGTCCCATGCAGACTGCTCTGCTCAGGCTCATCCAGACCTCCTTAGCTACTCCTACTGCTGGGCCCATGCAGACTGCTCTGCTCAGGCTCATCCAGACCTCCCTAGCTACCCCTACTGCTGGTCCCATGCAGACTGCTCTGCTCAGTCTCATCCAGACCTCCTTAGCTACCCCTACTGCTGGGCCCATGCAGACTGCTCTGCTCAGGCTCATCCAGACCTCCCTAGCTACCCCTACTGCTGGTCCCATGCAGACTGCTCTGCTCAGGCTCATCCAGACCTCCCTAGCTACCCCTACTGCTGGGCCCATGCAGACTGCTCTGCTCAGGCTCATCCAGACCTCCTTAGCTACCCCTACTGCTGGGCCCATGCAGACTGCTCTGCTCAGGCTCATCCAGACCTCCCTAGCTACCCCTACTGCTGGTCCCATGCAGACTGCTCTGCTCAGGCTCATCCAGACCTCTTTAGCTACCCCTACTGCTGGGCCCATGCAGACTGCTCTGCTCAGGCTCATCCAGACCTCCCTAGCTACCCCTACTGCTGGTCCCATGCAGACTGCTCTGCTCAGGCTCATCCAGACCTCCTTAGCTACCCCTACTGCTGGGCCCATGCAGACTGCTCTGCTCAGGCTCATCCAGACCTCCTTAGCTACCCCTACTGCTGGTCCCATGCAGACTGCTCTGCTCAGGCTCATCCAGACCTCCCTAGCTACCCCTACTGCTGGTCCCATGCAGTCTGTTATGCTCAGACTCATCCAGACCTCCTTAGCTACCCCTACTGCTGGTCCCATGCAGACTGCTCTGCTCAGACTCATCCAGACCTCCTTAGCTACCCCTACTGCTGGTCCCATGCAGACTGCTCTGCTCAGGCTCATCCAGACCTCCTTAGCTACCCCTACTGCTGGTCCCATGCAGACTGCTCTGCTCAGGCTCATCCAGACCTCCTTAGCTACCCCTACTGCTGGTCCCATGCAGACTGCTCTGCTCAGGTTCATCTAGACCTCCTTAGCTACCCCTACTGCTGGGCCCATGCAGACTGCTCTGCTCAGGCTCATCCAGACCTCCTTAGCTACCCCTACTGCTGGTCCCATGCAGACTGCTCTGCTCAGGCTCATCCCGACCTCCTTAGCTACCCCTACTGCTGGTCCCATGCAGACTGCTCTGCTCAGGTTCATCCAGACCTCCTTAGCTACCCCTACTGCTGGTCCCATGCAGACTGCTCTGCTCAGGCTCATCCAGACCTCCTTAGCTACTCCTACTGCTGGGCCCATGCAGACTGCTCTGCTCAGGCTCATCCAGACCTCCCTAGCTACCCCTACTGCTGGTCCCATGCAGACTGCTCTGCTCAGTCTCATCCAGACCTCCTTAGCTACCCCTACTGCTGGTCCCATGCAGACTGCTCTGCTCAGGCTCATCCAGACCTCCCTAGCTACCCCTACTGCTGGGCCCATGCAGACTGCTCTGCTCAGGCTCATCCAGACCTCCTTAGCTACTCCTACTGCTGGGCCCATGCAGACTGCTCTGCTCATGTTCATCCAGACCTGCGTTCAAATACTATTCAAAATCGTTTCAAACACTTTATCTGTGATTGAGCTTGACTGGCTTACTGGACCAATATAATAGTCCTAACACTGCAAGCCCCACCCATCTGGCACTCTAGGCAGGCTAGAGCAATCACTCAAAGTTTTTGCACAATTTCAAATAGTATTTGAGCCCAGGTCTGCTCTCTCCAAGTCAGTCAGTCCCGGCAGCTCCCAGCCTTGGCCGCGCCACAGTCTGCCATGCCACATGTGTTTGGATCATGTCTGACAGCACAGAAACTATGTAGGACGTGGTTCCTCCTGTTTGTGAAGAGCTGAGAGAGCGGCCATGATGACCAGATGAGAGCGAGAACGCTTTCCAGCTGGCCCCCAGGTGGGTGTAGGCAGCATGGAGCAGACACACACACACACACACACACACACACACACACACACACACACACACACACACACACACACACACACACACACACACACACACACACACACACACACACACACACACACACACACACACACACACACACACACACAGACACACAGACACACACACAGACACAGACCTAGCTAATGGTTCTGCTTCCTCTTTTAGACAAATAATAAAAGGATGATTGAGGAACGAGGACGGGGTATTGTAATGGTGAAATGGCTGGAAAACCACAGAACAGTTCTAAATTAGAGTATCTGCATTAATCCCAGGGACACAGTGCAGTGGTTCAGTTAATCATCATATGTAATAACTGGGGATATGGGGATATAACTGTATTCTCATAAGTGAGTGTGTTTGTAGTTAGACTCAGTCAGTGAGTTGTTTCCCCCTGTCATTTTGCTAGTTTAGTGAAGGCAAGCTATTTATCATGAAGGCCTACTGCACATAACTCCCAACCTGTTTTAAAAAGGCTGACTCTCAATTTAACCACATCCAATACAACGTGCAGGACAAAATGTCTTCCCCATGTTTCTGAGAGGAGCACTGTCTCATGTTTGTCTGTCTCATCAACTCAAAAGCCTAACTAATAGGCCTACTTGTAATATACTGTGATCAATAGCCTGTGTTTTCACTAATGTCAGCAGGTTATTGTAAAGGAAATTCATGGTTTGACACATGTCTATTATTTTAGAAATAAAGGTATATGCATTTTTATATACACGTCCTGCGTAAACAGAATATAAAGGGAATTGACCCTCAACTACTTCCTTGACGATAGCTGCTGTCTGTGATGACGTGTATAAAGTGTTGATGGAGAAAAGAAAAAGTGGAAATATATTTCAGGGGAATGTCAGGCTAAGTAATGACCACATAGGGTCAGCAGATGTTGTGCTGAGGTCCTGGCTGAGCCCAGCACATCGCTCAGATCAGCCTCATTGGTTTCCTCTGGTTGTGGCAGCTAGTGCTGTTTAGGGTATTTCATTCCTCAACACTCATTAAAATGTTTTGTGTTTCCCTTGTTAAATGAACAACTAGAGGTAAAAGCTGATTATGTGGCCACACATCCAGACATGGTTAATCAATCCCCCCCCCATAAAATGTACCCGGTGAATTAGTGTTAAGGTAACTATTTATGGCGACTAATGCCGGGTGTGCTGTCATGTCAGCTCTGGTTGTTTTAGCAGGAGGGATGTCACATTCAACACATTCAGCACCTTTCCCCTGCTCTGGCGGCCATCTCCCCCCTCTTACCCACCACTAACACACTGCTAGTTCTATTAATGAGCCAATAATGGAGAAATAGTGTTGGGAGCTGACATAAAACACGCTTAGGAATACATAGGAGCCGGGCAGATAGAGAGATAGATTTACATCCGGGCCTGGGGAAGGAGGGAGATGGAGAGAGAGATTTACATCCGGGCCTGGGGAAGGAGGCAGATAGAGAGATAGATTTACATCCGGGCCTGGGGAAGGAGGGAGATGGAGAGAGAGATTTACATCCGGGCCTGGGGAAGGAGGGAGATGGAGAGAGAGATTTACATCCGGGCCTGGGGAAGGAGGGAGATGGAAAGAGAGATTTACATCCGGGCCTGGGGAAGGAGGGAGATGGAGAGAGAGAGGACATTTCTCCACTCCTCACTGCATGGCTCTCCCTCCCTGACTCCGTCAGACCCCTCCAGCACGGCCCGGTCCGTCCGGCTGAAAAAAGGTTCCCTGGTAAAATACGTCTTTTGCTGTGGCTGATAATAGTACCATTACACTAATGGAGAGATCTGATGAAGGAACAGCCAGACATAAGGCCTGCTTTATTACCAGAGGGGGCCATTTCCTCCCTGCATTCCTAATGGCCTGAGTGTATCACCCTGTATTGATTAGGCCATCATGCTGCTAATCCAACACAGAATTACTTATCGCTGTTGAGGTGTCGATCCGGCTCCTGACTCGGCCCCCTGGAGCCCCCCGGCCCTCGGCCTCTTGTGACTGCATGGGGACCGGCACTAACCCACCGTGGAGGCTGTTTATCCAGCTGTTGATTTAGGGCCGAGCAGGGATGATGACCGGGAGGTCTTCATTGGTTGGAGGGCTGGCCAGCTCAATGTGGGTGGGGACTGCTTTGTTGAGGAAGAGGAGGGTCTGCTTACGGAGAGGAGGGAAATTAAGTCAACAGCTTTGCTCTCATTTAATTAAGGAGCAGGGAATGATCTGGTTCCTCCCTCTTTATGGCCCTGTTGGTCACTGTGGAGCAGTGAAGGGAAAGCTGAGTGATGAGCCTGCTTGGTGTTGTCCTGGGTAATTGAGCTGTGCTGTAAATAAGAGCAGGCAGCTCCATCCAGATCCTCTATCTAGTGTCATCAGCACCACTGTCTCTTCACCATGAGGGAGACAGAGAGACAGAGAGCCGGAGCCCAGTACTGCTGCTCCTGATGATGATGACGATGATGGTCTGGCCTGATTACAGTCTCATGTCCCCTCTTTCATACGTCTTAACCACTGAGAGCTAGGGCCTTCGTGCTTGAGGTGGCTGGAGATGAAATGCAGAGGATTTGTTTCAACAGTATCCTCTCCAGCCCAGTGACACAGTCAAAACAGAGCTAGGCTACATGTAGAATTGAAACAATATGTGCGTTATTGACTATGAGTATGATTGAGAATGCTGCTGATCCATGCTATTACCATTACAAATGGAAAGCAGGTCAGGCAGCACAGAACGACCTGCTCAAGGCTTGTGACCTGTCATATCCTTGTTGGCCCCTCAGTAACTTAGCCCCTCTTAACCATTAGACTCCTCAGGCAATAGAAGGTATGGCATTTCCATGTCAGCATATCGCCTCTGCCCTCCCCAACCGGGCGTCACCTCTGGCCTCAGCTAATCAAAGAGTTTACCTTCAGGGGAGCATTTATCCACTCTTCATTAGGGACCATTCCTGTAGCCATAAAGATGTATTTATGTATCTGCTGTCGCACAGGGCCGGCTAGGGAAACTAGGTATCGATCGGGATATTTAGTCATTTATTTCTGCTTGGGACATCAATATTGTGCAAACACCTGTCCATGCAAGTGGGCTTGACCTCAGCCCCAGCCTCTGTTTTTAGTCCCATTGGAGTTCAATGATATACTATTCTGAAAAGTAAATCAATGAATGAATATGAAGTTTTGTGTGTAATGTAGTGCCTGTGCGGTGGTGTGGCAGTGGGCCCAAGGCCCCGGGTAGTTCATTGATCCGATATGAGAACGATGAGGAGGGTTGATTAGTCTGTGGCTATAAGCACCCCCCTTTCTTTACCTCTTCATACCTTGTCTTAGTTATTGGAGCTTAGCCTGGATATATCTGGACTGTTTTTGTGTTGTTTACAGATCAGCTTGGTAAACCCAACCCTACAGCCTTTAAGACACATGCCTGGCAGTGGCAATGTGTCAGTGATGGAAGAGGGACTTGGGTTGCTATTGTTTTTTCCATTGTTTTTGCCAGCTACAGGGTTTCTTTCATCTCTTGGCAACAAAGAGCAAATTTATAGCACATTTTATTTGCAGTAATGGCACTGACATGGAACCAGCTATCATACCCTTTTCTGGGAGTGAGATGCACTCCTAACTGTTTCTATCTGAAATCTGGTTTCTCAGTAAGTAGTCCTACATCGCTGTCAACAGCTACACAGTGGTGCACTATATAATATGGCTCTTCATGTGTCGTGATCTAGATGTGTGTCTGCATACATGTCTCTTCTCTTATCCTTACCCCCTTTTATAGTGGTCTGCTTTAAATGTAGGACAATTTAAAGGTTCATGATGTCTACATTTGGTTTGCATCTGGGAGGATATCAACTTTTACAGCCCGGCCTGGCTGCTCTCTCTGTGGTGTCTCAGGTCCCATGTCTACAGCCGCCCCTAGCTGCCAGGGCCAGGGCCCACAGACATGTATGTGTTTAAGAGCATCTGTGATCCTACTAAACATCCAGAGGGAAAACCCAGCATAAGTATTTATCCCAAATGCCACCCTATTCCCTATATATTGCACTACTTTTGGCCAGGGCCCTGATAAAAAGTAGTGCGCTATGTATGTAATAGGGTGCCATTTTGGATGTACTCTGGGATATAGCCTACGTTCCTCTCCTGATGTTAGCCATCACAGCAGCCATATGATAGATGACACTTTACACAGCATGTCCATCCACATGGTTTGGCTAAAGGGCTTGGGTTTTAGTGTATGTTGAAAACACTAAGGATGAACATATAACGGGATGCTATGTTCAACTCATCCGGCAGATGAACAAAGATTTAGTGTCTTCTACATAGTTACTTTATTCATACTTTATTACAATTGACAAATGGTACATTTATTCAGGATTTTCTTTGATGTAATACCTAACTGGATTGTCAGCAGAAATCGGCCTAGTTGCTCAGTTTTAGAAGTAAAATGTACCACCAGTCCCAGGTTTTGTTGTGAGCAGGCTGTTAGCTTGTGAGCTGTGGGCGACCCTCTCTGTTGACAGATCCCATGTCATCATCAGCTCTACCTAGCAGTTCATATTAGCATTGGCATATTATTGCTGATGTCTGCGTATTTTCCCAAACAAGCTGCTGTGACAATGGATCATCTCAGCTGTCAGAGTCAATGACTTTATGGTCAGTGTGACCCAGAGTTCATCAGTCACACAGAGCCCTATCACCGGTGATATACATGGAATAATCAATCTGATCAATAGGTGGTGTGTGTGTGGCTGTGGTGGGGCCGTACTAAATAAACATGGGAATGATCCACTCACCTCAGACAGAGGGGACTCAGGGGGGTTCATTAGCCACTCAAGGCTTCAATCTAGGGAGGTCATTATTTTCATTTGAATTTGTACGTATGTGTGGAGGGGGGGGACACACACTGTAGAGATAGACAGAGACTAACGATGGGAGAGGACGAGAAGACTGTTGCAGCAGTCCTCTAATTTAATCTAATTTTCCTAATAAGGCCATCTGTCACAAGGACAGTGACTAGACAACACTTAAGGTGCAGTCTCTTCTTTCAAGGCTGTCTTTGGCGTTCATCATGTAGGTTAACTTTCTTTTGCTCTTGGTCCTAAAGCAGTAAAGCTAGCCTACCTATTGTAGCTCTCAGAAGGCCTGCTCTCCCTATGAATCCACCTGCTCCATTTATATTACAGGGCTGGTGGTGTTGCTGTTTATTTGTGAATTTATTTTCCTTTGTAATGACTCACCTTTCCAAACAAGCTGAGCTACCTAGCAGTTAGCTAACGTTAGACTTGGCCAACATCTGCTTCTGATGACTGCTTCAATAGCCTCCATTCACAAAAACTGCAGGAGGCCACTTTCATAAGGCCCTGTAAATAGTAACTGTTAATTTGTACATCATAAGATATTTTCCATAAATGTGTGTAATGAAAGTACCTGGCATGTAGTACTGTAGTACCCTGCCCAGGGGAGACTGAGGGGGGAGAAGGATGGTAGTGCCCCCCTGCCCCATCACTGGAGCCAAGTGTAACCTAGCCAGCTGGAGTGCCTTGCCTCTACCTTGCCTTACCCACCAACCACCACTCATAAAATACCTTTCTCTGCCTGAAGTCAGATATTACAGGGATTATTTCATTTTAAAATAAGCCAAGACCATTTAATGGATAATTTCTTTGGATATTCCATGATACCTGTTGATGCCAGCCAGGTAGCCTCTTCATCTTTCAGTGATTCTCAGCCTGTGTTTTTGTTCATGGGCCCAGCTAACTTTAGTCATGCGTATGCTATGTTAGAGAAGGGGTCACCAGTTTAATTGGCATGCTGTCAGGCAGGCGTTGCCTTCTGTGGTGCCGCCACTCTGTTTTAGAGGGGCTGAGTTCTGTGTGTGTACTGTGTGTGTACTGTGTGTGTTCTGTGTGGGGTAGTGATGGTAATAGGGGTGAGGAGGAGGGGTGTTGTCAGGACTCAGAGAGCATTCCTTCTTTGCATGTTCTCCATGAGACAGGCGCTCCTCAGCGTGCGCTGGTGCATGACAGTTGCCTTTCATTGCTGTCTTCTCTGCGCTTAACCTCTGACCAGAACCCCCCTCAATCTTCTCTCCGCCCCCCACGCTCACTCTAACGTGCAGCGTTCTTGGCCCATTCTGAGTGACAGACTTTGGTGCGAGCGGATGGCGAGGAGGTGCCATGTGTGTGTGTGTGTGTGTGTGTGTGTGTGTGTGTGTGTGTGTGTGTGTGTGTGTGCGCGGTGGTACTTGTCATAAGTCCACCACTGTCAGGCCCACCACTGCCTAGCTGCTTGCCTGCCTCTCCATCTAGGTACCATCACATCACCAACCAGCCAGACCTCAACCTTTTGTTCAACAGTCCATAATTCTTCCCACCGGTGCTGTCAACCACATGATCATACGTGCATAAAGAAGAGAGCCCCCTGACGGCATCTCATCCCCCTCTCCTATCTTCTTCTCCTCTCTTCCCATCATAATATAGGCAGATTTCCCTTCCTCTCCTGTTCCTGTCTCTGTGTATTCAGATGAGGCTGACTGGGGGGCAGCAGGTCAGATCCACTTGCCTGGGTAAGGGCCTGAAGTCAGGCTTGTCTCCTGTGAGATGGAGAGAGAGGGAGGTGGGAGGTGGAGGGAGAGAGGTTGTGTCACTGCTGTTTTGGGCTGTGTGTGTGCGTGTGTGTGTGTGCATTTATCAAGGCAGCTAGGGGTGTGTTCAGTTGTCAGCCCTAGTGTCATGCGTGCCCTGGCCCTGTAATGTTGAGGGCAGCCACTGTCATTTGTCTCAGGACTGCTGAAGTGGAGGAGTCACAGGCGTACAGCCTAAACACTGAGGCTCAGCACTGGCTGAGATGCCATCTATTAGCCTTGTATTCTGCCACGATAGTCTTACCATTTTATTTGTGGTTTGATCAGTTATGTTGCTGTTTGTTCTTGATAATCTGTGGAGTTTTTGGTTAGATTAGTCCTCTTCTGTCGCTCATCAGTTTAGTCTAGTTCTCTTTGTATTCTGCCCATTTGCTCTCAAAGCAAGCTTCAGCAAAAAAACTCCTATTCCTATCTCAATAAACAACTGTTTCTACAAGTTTACGTGCTTGTGTGTGTGTGTGTGTGTGTGTGTTTGGCCTACTTGTGTGAGTGACAGTGGCACCCATTCCGTATGTAAAAATGTGATACAAAGCTTTGCAAAGTTGTTGTTTCCAGGATCACCAGTAAAGCACATCATATGACTGGGAGTGTTATCCACCAACACACACAGAGAGAGGCTCTTTGTGATGTGAGTGGACCTTCTTAAACACATTGTCATATAGAACGGTAGGGATGGACTGGGATGTAAATGCAGTGACAGTCTAGTGTCATGCTTGACTGATGCCGCGTATGGATTGTATTAATCTAAGTGACTGATTCTCCAGCATGCGACGGCTACCCTGTCCCTAACTCCTCAGGAACAGACAGCCTCTGTCGAGTTATCGCTATTTGTAAGTCCTTCCACTGCACTGGGATGACAATAGGGATTAGTGCCAAGGTTCTTTAAACTGTTTTTGGGGGGGGGGGGGGGGGGGGAACGCTTTCTTATCAGTGGCTACAGGATGCTGCTGCAAACACTTTTCCTTGACTGTCAATTAAAGAAGGGATCATTCACTTCAAGGGTATAAATGTTCTAACACTGGTATTAGGATGGGAAGCTAAGTCTCTGACAGATGTTCTAACTTTAATTCTCTGCTTGTTTTTGTGTCCTTTAATTAATTTATGTATCGTTCTATTCAGAGGTTTTAGATTTTTTTTATTTGTGGTAATCTCCGTTGCCATGGTAGTTACAAAGACGGATTCCGGCTTGTCACTCTGCAGTGTTCTTAGGAGGTTCAATCGGCTAATGTATTCAATATCAACATAAATAAAAGGTAAACAGTATCTAATGGTGTGTGTGTTCCTATACCAACTCCACTGCCTGCTGTCTTCTCTCATTCTGGAGGGGAGGAGGGGAGGTGTCTGTCTCTGATTTGGTGCTTTTAAAGAAAGAGAGACACTATTGAAAGTGTTTGCAGAAACCAAAAAGGGGTGCAGCTTGTAGGCTTATCTCAGGTTTTTTGGGTAAACAACAGAAACTAGTTTACTACTTGAGTGTTTAGCTGGAGTATGTGGTTGTTCTAGTGATCAGGTGTGTTAGTGTGTATAGTGCTGACGGTGGTGAAGAGAAGTCCCTGTGTTGTATAGCAGAGACCTGGAGCTGTCTGTCACCAGGGGACTCCTCACTATGGGCAGCCGGAGAGAGATGGAGAATGCTGCTAATGGGCAAACGCTCTCCCGTCTCCCCCCTCTCTCTCCCTCTGACAGCTCCTTCCTTTTGTTGTCCCTGCTCCTTCCCTCTGTCCCCCTCCTCCCCCCTCATCTCTCTCTCTCTGCCGGGGATTTGTGACAAGTTTTAGCAGACTGATCAAACGCGGCGGTGACACCTGATTAGGATATGGAGCATGTTTACAGTAGCGCGTGCCGAGCGAGGACCCCCAGACAACAAGGGAGACTGACTTCAACCCTAACTAATTAAATCTCCACCTGGGATGCCATCTGTGACAGCCAGCGATGTAGCCATGCCTCCACTGACTGACTGGAGACTCATGGTTGTTGTATTTATTCATGTCATTCCATACTTCACCGTGACATTTATGGAGACGGACACCATTTTATGGTGTGTCTGTGTCTGTGTGTGTGTGTGTGTGTGTGTAGTGGGATGTTGTGGTGGTTTATTTCACCATCATAGTGGTGTTGGTGATGACTAGCAGTTTCTCCTACATCTCTAGGTGGCAATGTTGAGCAGTGGTTAGAGAGGTGGACTTCTCTCCGACCTCACACTACATAGAACAACACTCTGGTTGTGTCCCAAATGGCACCCTATAGTGCACTACTTTTGACCAGGGCCCATAGAGCTCTGGTCAGAGGTAGTGCACTACTTAGGAAGTCGGGGGTTCCGTTTGGTGGGTTGTTTTGGTTGGTTAGAGTGAATATACTGGACTCCGTTCCCTGGCTGTTTCACTTTAGTGGTTGGAATGGCTGTTATCTTTTAGTAAGTTATTTTACTCAGACCCTGTTTAGGGACTGCTGAGTATATTGTGACCACATTGCAAAAAAATTAAATGTTGTGTGTGTGTGTGCCTTGGCTCACCAGACCAATGTCTATATATTTGTGTGTATCTAAATCAGTGTTAGTGTAAAGGCCATATCCAGATGGTGAGTGGTACATCAGTCACCTAGTAGCAGCAGAGACGGGCCTGTAATTTGTGGCTTTCTCTCCCCCTTCCCCCTCTCTCCCCTCTTTGCCCCAACCTCTCTCTCCCACTCCTCTCTCCCCCACCCAATTGGACCTGACTGGACTGCTGGTCATGCTGTATTACATAGGTTAGATGAAGTAATTATTTCTAGGCCAGTGACTACAAGATAGATTAATAGTTTTTGAAGCGGCCATAATGGAGGTCTGACCCTGGGGGACATCAGCATTATTTCAGGCTCACCTCCACTCTCATCTCTCTCACCTCCCGGCACGGGCAGGGCTGTGATTTATACCTCCACTAATGGTGGGAGGGGATGGCCCTTAGCTACTAAACACAGCCATAGACACATCTGTTTCTCCATCACAACAAACACAGCGTCGCAGCCAGGACCAACAGCAGGGCTAGAAACAATGACCATACTACATGAGGTTGAATTAACTTGTAACCTTTGGATAACCTAAAATCATAACCGTTGCAAATTGACTTGCACGTTCTTGCAAAGTAGGTTAGTGGTATTGGGTCCCTAGTCTAATTTTTGGCATTGGTGGCAGTAGATCTTTCTTAGCGTTGACCGTGTTGGACTGTGCCATAGGTAGCTAGGCCTGTGACAGAGCTGTCTCAGTCCAGATGGGTCCTCCTGTCTGGGCTGTTTTCTGGGGCAGACCCCCTCTCCTCTGGAGCCTGGAGGACCGTCACTTGACTGGACGAGCCACATGGTTTTCACTAGGTGGCACTTGGACATCACCATATGGGATGCTCGCTCGCTCGCCGCCACCCCTCCCTCCCTCCCTCCCTCCTTCCCTCCCCTCTGTGCTAAGTACACTTCAGATGTCAAGAGTGTTTTATTTGGATTGGAGGAGGCCAGTGTGTAATGTATTCACCTCCATCTCTGCCAGATGTTAAATGCCCCAGAACATGATCTGCTCAGGCTCCGCCCTGTTAACCTTTCTGATTGGTTCTAATAATTAGCAGGAGTGTGAACAGTAACCACGGCGATATCTCCCTCTTCCCTCAGACCAGTGTGGGTGGGGGACGTTGGGAACAGCCAACATCTTCTAGTACGTGACCGAGTCCCATTTTACTTTCTGTCTCAGGCTAGGCTAAATGAGTTGGGTCTGACCCACACAGCTCATCAAAACCAACCATTCACCTGGAGCTCATCAGAACCAACCATTTACCTGGAGCTTATCAGTAATATTCAGTACCACCATTGCTTTCTTTTCTACTGGCTTCATATTAACCCTCCAGTCCACTTAAAGCCATGCATGCAGTAGACTGTCCCCTCAGGGTTTGGAAACGTCCGGTCTGTTAATCTGTCACCATCCAGGCTACTAGGAAGAGTGTAAAGAGGATTAAAACATTCAATTCCTGGTAGAATATTATCCTTGGTTCACAATGAGTGAAGGAAGGAACGTAAATAAACAGTGAATAGGAATGGATGGGATGGCTTGAGAAGAAAACTAAAATACATTCCCAAATAAAATCTGTCCGGTAATTCAATAGCAATCTGAGTCTTAATCGTAAAGTTGAGACACATAGGTTAGATTTGTTCTCTTGTAGTGATTCAGTAACAACACTGAATCACTTCCTAAGCGTTCTTGTCTGTTCCTTTAGTCTCAGATATTAGTAACATACTGTTCCTGTACATAGTGGTTAGTAAAGGAAATAGAAAGGAAACTTGTTTCTCACTAAATGGATTCTAGCTAATACAATGCCATTTCAGATGTCACAATCAGCCCTGTTTTACCCGGATTTAGCCCTAGTCTCCATCTGGATTGTAAATCATCTTTATCCCCAGTGAAGCTGCAGACAGGCAGCAGATCATCTAGACTCGATCCTTAAGGACAGGGAAGGGGACTAGCTGCCATCTGAAGGGGTTGATCAGCTTGTGCTGGTAACACTGTGGATGGAACACAGAGCTGGCTCTTTACTCTGTCGTACACTGTTTTCTGGATTAGCAACACAAGCCACTTCCACTGTGATCAGTCACTCACACACACAGACACTCGGAATGACTGCAATCCTCTCAACATCGCCCATCTGTTTCACTCACTGTATCAGAATTAGGACAATTATTGACAGCGAACTAGAATAAGTAGTCTTGCTATTTGCTCTATTATGGTTTAGATATTGTCCATAATAAAGCTATGAACACATTGTATTGTCTTAACTGTAGGAGAGTGTTCAGGTAGCTTACTGACCAATTCCCTGAGCAGGCCCATGCCCCGTGGCTGACTTCTGTTGTCCTGTGTCCTGTTAAGGAGCTACATTGTGTGACCAGTGGGCCACGCTGCTACATTCCACAGCAGAGATGTTTCTCTAACTGTTATTGAACTGTTTATTGTCAGAGATCTGCAGTCTCTCTGTCTGAGAACAAAACATCCAATTCAGGTGTGACCAGAACAGACAGACCAGACCAGACCAGACCGTCCTCCAGGGGGAGGGAGCAGGAGGCTGAGTCCTGGCTGGCTGGGCCCCAGAAGCGGGACACCCTCTGGGGCAGAGTATTTAACGCTCCACCTGCTTATCGATCCTGTCCTCCAGGCCGAGTGATGGGCGCGTGAGCGGACACAGGGGAGGGGGCAGAGGGGGGCATGGCAGACCCCAGCCTCAGCCCGCGGTATCCCAGCCCGGCTTGGGTCTGTCCTTGACACTGCCCGTGGGACAGGCCTGGAGGACGCCTTGGCCCCGCTTCTAGCCCTCAGTCTCCCCCGGGCCGCCTGCACTTTGCAGAGCCATATTGATTTTGTTGCGGGCCAGAGAAGTGTGGCTGGCTAGCTAGAGAGGGAGAGAGACAGAGGGAGGAAAGAGACGTGGAGAGAGAGAGACGTGGAGAGAGAGAGAGACGTGGAGAGAGAGAGAGACGTGGAGAGAGAGAGAGACGTGGAGAGAGAGAGAGACGTGGAGAGAGAGAGAGACGTGGAGAGAGAGAGAGACGTGGAGAGAGAGAGAGACGTGGAGAGAGAGAGAGACACGGAGAGAGAGACACGGAGAGAGAGAGACATCTCTAAAGCACTGACTTCTCCTTGACTGCACCTCAGGACGCGACAAGGCTGTCAGAACAACTTGATGGCCTCAGCGCACCCTGCTGAAAACTGCTAATCACAGTCTTTCAATCAATGCTCTCCTCCCCCTCCCTCCGTCCCTCACCCCCCCCCCCCCCCCCCCCCCCCCTTCCCTCACCTCTCCCCCAACAAATTGGCCTGTGTCTGAATCTGAATACCTAGGGAATGTGTGTCAGTGTTAAAATGGTCCATTCTGCCTGGAAAACAGCTGACCTCATGAAACCATGTTGTCATTTGAAGGTGAAAACTAAAAAGCTTTCTCTATCGACATAATCCTGATAGAAGTGTTATGGCCTGCCCACAAAATAACAATTAAAGCCAAAGTGGCTAACACCCTTTTCTGCTTATGTAAGGCAGGGCCAAGCTCTTAAATATCTGCTCTGTTCTGCTCTGGTCTCCTCTCTCTTGCTCTCTCGCTCTCTCGCTCTCATTCTCCTCTCCAGATTTGACACCTTGGCTAAAGGTCATGGAAACATCTTTTTCTCCTTCCAGGTGTAGATGAGTGTGAAATAGATGTCGACACCGTGGACACATTGAAAAGCACTTAAATGGACAGGCCTTGTATGTGCCAAGATGTCAGTGTCTAGGCTTACCCCAGGTGTATGTGTAAATACTTTGGGGTGATTAATCTTTCTCTCTTTTGCTTTCTCCTAACGCCTGACAGGGTTACACCTGCCCGTGGCTGTGTCTCAGATTGAGTTTAACACTGTGAGAGAGAGACAGAGAGAACACAGAGGGCTAATTGAATGGCTGTTTAAGCTACTTGACTGTCTTCCATAAAGTACTTGTCATTGTGTGTGTGGGTGTGTATACATTTCTGAACATCAACCAGGATGATTGTCTATAGTACTATGTGCTTTGGGTGTGTGTGTGTGTGTGTGTGTGTGTTTAAATAATGATCGTTGGTGATCACCCTGCTTGCGGTGCTGGTAATGTTCTTAGATCCGTGTTCTAAACAGGGTGTGAAAGGTCTGCCCGGGCCCAGCTCCATGCAGCATCACACCGGTCCTTTAAATGACTTGGTCCCAGTGTGTTCAGTTAGATGGATGGACACATTTTAATATGAATGAATCCACCTCCCTCTGACCTGCCGCTAAGTGAAGTGAATAATGTCCCCCTTCAGCCACAAACAACAATTAGTGAGGGAGAGCGGCAACGAGGGCTAGGTGGCCATTTTTCAACACCTACCTGAATGGATCTGTACTGAAAATATCTACTCAGGGCAGGAAGAGCCTGCTGTTTCTCGTTGCACTGTGTGTGTGTGTGTGTGTGTGTGTGTGTGTGTGTGTGTGTGTGTGTGTGTGTGTGTGTGTGTGTGTGTGTGTGTGTGTGTGTGTGTGTGTGTGTGTGTGTGTGTGTGTGTGTGTGAGAGAGAGAGAGACTACTGAGTTGAGCTGCTGAGGGAGTACACAGATGAAGATACATGTTGGTGATCAGCGTTTCCTCTTGGGCAGGAGAAGCATTGAGGATCATCATATTCTACTGGAGCTGTGTACTATTGCAATACCTTTTGACATATTCAATTGAAAAACTATATTTGACTCCTACTATTTACTACATGAGCAGTGACCACCTGATCTGATCAGGATGTAACCAGCTAGTCCTCCAACCAGACAGATGAATATGCATCCCCACCTCCTGGTCCAGTGTGTGGGTGTGGGGTTACACATTATTACTGCCCTGTGTGGCCTGGTTCTCAGGTCACTCTACAGATGTTTCAATCAGTTAACCATTTATTACACTGTTCAGTCACTTATCACTTACCTCCCATCCACCTCCATAACCATTACAGTGAACGCTGACCAGTGTGTGGGATTCTGAGAATGCATTATGCCACGATTTGTCGGAAACAAAATGTCAAAAGGCAGTTAAAGTTTTGCTTTTCTTTCAATGGATAGTGCTTATTATGTCCCGGGGCCTAAATGTCAGTTAACATAACCATGTAGCCTGGGGGGGGAGGGAGGGACAGTGTCAGTGTGCAAGGAAGTGTGTGTGATGGATTGTGTGTGTGTGATGGTACCTAGGTGCTGTGTGCTCTCACCGTGGTTCGTGGCAGTCAGAGACATGCCCTGTGTATGAGGTAACTACGTGCTGTTAGTCACCTAGGCAGGGTGAGGCGGAGGGAGTCCAGGGGCCTGCGGGGTGGAGGTCCTGGGGGCTGGGGGGTGGAGGTCCTGGGGGCTGGGGGGTGGAGGTCCTTGGGGAGGAGGTCCAGGGGGCTGGGGCATGGAGGGACTGGGGGGTGGAGGTCCAGGTGGCTGGGTCGTGGAGGGCCTGGGGGGTGGAGGTCCCAGGGGGCTTGGGCATGGAGGACGTGGAGGGTGGAGGTCCTGGGGGGTGGAGGTCCAGGGGGCTGGGGTGTGGAGGTCCTAGGGCACGGAGGTCCTGGGGGCTGGGGGGGTGGAGGTCCAGGGGGCTGGGTCGTGGAGGGCCTAGGGGGTGGAGGTCCCAGGGGGCTTGGGCATGGAGGACCTGAGGGGTGGAGGTCCGGAGGGCGGAGGTCCGAGGGCTGCCCGCTCCTTACTCCTCACAGCAGGCTTGTTGCCTCGTCCGTTTGGTCTCTCTCTTCACCCCTCGCCTCCCCCGGTCCAATGTGGGCACTCCCGGGCCTTCCTGCCATCCTCCTTTGCCACTGGCTGCCCCCACACCCACTCCCCACATTCTGCGACGGTATGCCAAAATGAAAATGGGGTGGACGCGCGTTTGATGTTTTCGCCTGTCTCCCTGTTTGAAGCTGATGTTCTACAGGAGACTTGTCAAAATACCTGATTCACCGTCACTTTTGCAGGATGAGACCATTTTCTGAAATCGGTGTCACACAAGTACCAATTGTTTGCTTCCTAAACAAAGCGCTCTATTAGGCAGCTAACTCTCAATGCGTCATCGTGGGGATGAGAGGGGCTGGGGTTGGCTGTCAAGGTTTAAACTCCCAGGGCTCTCAGTAGAACGACATCTACTGGTTGGAGGTCTGGTTCCACCTACACCCTGACTTTGGTTCTGATTGTTACAGCATAGCAACCCGAGTCAAAGGCAGTCCATTGGGACCCAGGGTTCCTCAGGGTTATGCTGGATCCATGGGGGTAGTCCTCAGACAAACCTCCCTCACAGGAAACGTGCTCTTCTCCACCACCACCACCAATTTTGATCTAGAAAAGTTATTTTGAGCCATAATGATCTAAGCACTGGACATGAATCGACTCATTAAAGTGTCAAAAATCTAAAATAGCAGCCGTTTGATTTCCCTCTTGTGTCCAGATCTGAGAGAACAGACCCCTATTTATGTGATAAACAGTCTGGCCAAGGGGATTTGAATCCCGTCAACAGAGAGAGATTAGGAGCAGCATCAGATATATCACTCAGAACAGACGACTGGCATAGTTACAGTAAATCATCCATGTCATTGTTTTTATGGGATTGATAATCTGGTTTCTTATGCTGGGTGGAAAAGCAGCATCTCTCTCTGACAGAGAGACTGCTCTGATATACAGGGAGATGAGAGGAGAGAAGGATAGAGGAGAGGAGAGACAAGAGAAGAGAGGAGGAAATGAGAGCCCATCTGCTACAGAGGGCTGGGGTTGTCTTTTTTTCCTGTGGAATTTCTGAGTGGCTTGATGTATTCGACATGTGCGTGACAGCCCGGTTGTGTGCGATTGGAGCTGAGGCAGTGCGCTATCCAGCCCAGTTTGTGTGTGTGTGTGTGTGTGTGTGTGTGTGTGTGTGTGTGTGTGTGTGTGTGTGTGTGTGTGTGTGTGCCTGCATGCACATCACACAGGGCAATGTGCTCTAAGGTCAAGTTTGCAACGGCCTACCAACCAGCCTTGTACATACATACAGGAACAACACACACTGGTTACACACACAGGAAACACACCACACTGCCCCCCTACTCATGATCACACAGAAACACCCCCACACTGGACACACACACACACACACACACAGGTTTAATATCCTGAAGCTTCTGCAGGATTTTGACACCAATGAATGTTTGTCAGTTTTCCTCCTCTGCTCTTCTTCCTGGCCCTTTGAACACAGACTGGCCATGAATAGTGTATGTTGTTTTGTGTTGTAGATTCACTCTGTCTGTGGACCAGTTTTCCTCTCCTTTTGTTTGTTTCACTCTAAATAGAATAACTTAGAGTGCCGGCCTGTCTGGAAGCCCATGTGCATCCTGTTTGTGTTGGTGTTGTTGTTAGTGGTGTTGTTGTTGGTGGTGTTGGTGGTGTTGTAGTTGATGGTGGTGTTGTTATTGGTGTAGTTGTTGGTGTTATTGGTGTAGTTCGTGGTGTTATTGGTGTTGTAGTTGGTGGTGTTGTAGTTGGTGTTATTGTTGTAGTTGGTGGTGTTGTAGTTGGTGGGGATGGTGTTGTTGGTGGGGATGGTGTTGTTGGTGTTTGGTGGGGGTGGTGTTGTAGTTGGTGGTGTTGTAGTTGGTGGGGATGGTGTTGTTGGTGGGGATGGTGTTGTTGGTGTTTGGTGGGGGTGGTGTTGTAGTTGGTGGTGTTGTAGTTAGTGGTGGGGATGGTGTAGTTGGTGGGGATGGTGTTGTTGGTGTTTGGTGGGGATGGTGTTGTAGTTGGTGGTGTTGTAGTTGGTGGTGGTGGTGGTGTTGGTGGTGGTGTAGTTGATGGGGTTGTAGTTGGTGGTGGTGTTGTAGTTGGTGGTGGTGTAGTTGGTGGTGGTGTAGTTGATGGGGTTGTAGTTGGTGTAGTTGGTGGGGATGGTGTTGTTGGTGTTTGGTGGGGATGGTGTTGTAGTTGGTGGTGTTGTAGTTGGTGGTGGTGGTGTAGTTGATGGGGTTGTAGTTGGTGGTGGTGGTGTAGTTGATGGGGTTGTAGTTGGTGGTGGTGGTGTAGTTGATGGGGTTGTAGTTGGTGGTGGTGGTGTAGTTGGTGGTGGTGTAGTTGATGGGGTTGTAGTTGGTGGTGGTGGTGGTGGTGTTGATGTAGTTTAGCCTGCAGATAAAGCTGTAGCCCCCTGAAGGGAAATCTACTAACAGCATAGAGCTAATAGGTTCTCCGTCTCCGTCTCCCATACTGAGATTTCACCTTTTCCTCTGTATTCATGCACATACTTTTTCTGTTTGTTCTCTTTTTGATCCAGCCCTCCTTTGAGTCATTCAGGACACAACCTTTTTAACGTACACTTTAATGTTCTTAACAGGACATTTTATTTCACTCTAAAAGTCAGGACATATTTTGGCGGTCGGGACTCTCGCATTCCCCCGCGTCCCGCATGAGGTCTCTGGCATTATTAGGCCGGCAGAAATGTGAAACGCATGTAGTAAATGTCTGGGAATATATACGAGGCCTGCTGTCCTTAAACCTCACAGCCTTCACTCTGCTCTGTGCTTGCTCACTGCTGATGTGGGGACGCTGTGCGGCAAGGGGCGAGGCGAAGCGTTCACACCGGTGTCCACAGCACATTTAAAGGTTTAAAGGCAGGAGCGGGTCACTGACATGGCACTCTCGCCCGCCGGCTCTCAGCCAGCCAGTGGCTGACTGGGGTGTGGTGTGTGTGCACCTGTGGGGCTGTGGGGAGAGAATAAAGGACGGAGGGATGCAGACGGCAGAGATGGATGGAGGGAGGGAAGGAGGTGAGGGGAGGGTTCGGCACTTGTGAAATTTATTTGGGTATCACAGTTTTACGCTGGTTGCCGTTGGATTTACAGGTCGGAATGGAATGTGAGCCAATGAAAGGGCTTTGATCCTTCCACCAGGTTGAGTCTTTATAGGAGGGAGCCAGTACGCAGAACGCAGCAGGGCATTCTTTATAAGGTTGTGAGGAACCCCACTGCAGAACCCAGAAATCATAAAAATGTGAGACGACAATGAAGCTAGGGGATTAAGGGATGGTCATTGGATATCATCTGGGAAGGTTGAATTAAATGGGACACTGATGCTTCACAGTCTCAGTTTAAATGTAGGCTAATGCATTCGCCAACTCCCAAAACCCTGAATTAATCTGTTCTCTTCTATCGTACATGTCATTACCTGTAGATTCATCATGACGTGTGCATCTTTGCTGACCTTTGTGTACTGACCTGTGTCTGGTCTCCTCTTCTCCAGAGGCGCAGGCTGCTGCAGGAGCTAGGAGATCAGCGTATCCCCTACCTCGGGCCCTCAGACCATGGCTTCCAACAACTGGTGAGTCAGTCAGTCAGGCTGGTCCAGAGTCCAGATCACTGTTGACCTTCTGCCATTGGTACTAGTCCAGACCTTCTGTCATCCCACTGCCATTGGTACTAGTCCAGGCCTTCTGTCATCCCACTGCCATTGGTACTAGTCCAGACCTTCTGTCATCCCACTGCCATTGGTACTAGTCCAGACCTTCTGTCATCCCACTGCCATTGATACTAGTCCAGACCTTCTGTCATCCCACTGCCATTGGTAATAGTCCATACCAAAGCCTTCTGTCTATCCCACTGGAGACAGAGGACTTATCACTTGGAAAGATACTTAGCTCATACCAAAGAATTAGAAGGAACATGGCTAGTTTTACAATATTTATGTTGGCTGTGTCTGTGTACTTGTTCTCCATCAATTGTTTCTGGAGACAGAGAGACCACTTAACTCATAGCAGGCAGAACAACAGCTAATTGATCTGTGTTTGTTTGTGTTCCAGTGGGAGACTAGCTACTCTGGCCTGGCTCTGCGGCGGTCCTGCTCCCTGCCTGAGGAGCTCCATGGTCGGGTGGAGGCTGCTCTGCTCGTCCTGCGGCGGAGGGGCTGTTTCCTGAGGGACCTGGTGAAGGTGAGGGACCGAGACGTCTTCACCGCCGTGTCCCGGGTGCTGCTGGGTCAGCCAGGAACCACCTACCGCTACCTGGACACGCGGCTCTTCACCATCCCCTGGCACACAGACGAGCAGAGAGGGACCTGCTGCGACCCAGACCTCAGCGCCGCCTGCAAAGCACTCTGGGAGCTCAACCGCTTCTTCTGCTCTGATGTCGGAGACAGGAAGGAGGGGGATGTTTTCAAGCAGTGCAGGAAAGAGTTGGTTGGTGCTATAGAGTCTAAACCCAGTGTAGAAGGAGACACGGAGTCTAAAGATAGCGAGGAGTCCAAACCCAGTGACGATGGAGGAGACTCGGAGTCCAAGCAGAGTGAGGAGGGAGAGACTGAGTCAAAGCACAGCGACGATTGGGACATAGAGTCAAAACACAGTGAAGAGGAAGGCCCATCGTCCAAACAGGATGCAGCGTGGGAGTCAAGACACAGCGACGAGATGGGAGACATGAAGACTAAACAAACTGAACTGGGGAGTCCAGCGGGGTCAAAACAACACAGTGAGGGAAAACACACAGGCTGGAAGCACAGGCCAGCTGGCAGCACAGAGACAGAGACCACAGGCCTAGGCCCTCAGGAGAAGCCTGTGGCTGAGCTAAAACACAGTCTCTCTGGGTACCACATTGAAGATGAGGAGGATGAAGACCAGCAGAGTGGCCAGGGATGCTCTAACCTCAACCCTGCTAAGACAACCTGTCCTGGCCCGACCCAGTTCAACGTCACCCTGCTCAACTACATGGACCCAGCAGCTATGAGCCAGCTGAAAGAAGAGCCGTATTATGGGATGGGTAAGATGGCTGTGGGCTGGCACCATGATGAGAACCTGGTCAGCCTATCTCCTGTGGCCGTCTACAGCTACAGCTGTCACGACGATGACAAAGGTGAGGGTCAAAGGTCATACTGTATAGTTGTTGTATATCACTGTCAGTAGTGGTGGATCCCCGTCAAACTAGACCCAAACTTCCTCAAAAACACCCTTCAGTCTCACTTGTTATCCCATTTTTATCACTCCACCCACAACTCCTTAGAAGTAGCTATTTTCTTCTCCACTGTGATGTCATTTTGAGCTACTATCTCTATCAGATGCAGCTAACAGTTAACGTTGTGTATGTGGCCCTACAGCAGCTCACTTCCAACAGCTTTACAGCATTTATCTCAGACACGGCCTCCAGTGAGCCAGCCATCAGATCTATCAGCCTGATAGTGTCAGGGCATTATCAAATGTCATCACAGACTGCCTCTGTTCTGTTCTGACAGGCTGGGATGCCTTATCGCTAGCAGGGCCAGGGGGTGAGGGAAGATCATCAACACACACTCTCTGGGACACATTCAGGGGCTAAACACATGCTGAACGGCACACTACAAAACTCCAACAACTCGCCCAGCCTTATCGCTCAACGATCTGATCTAAGTCATTTCCTCCAGAAATGATCAATGTGTAATTATCTGATATGGAATAATGAGCGTCTGCTTTGATTTCTGGTTCTAGACTGTACAGCAGTATTGAGGCAGTGTTTAGCCTAGATGTTCTATCATAGTGGGTCTCGGCCTGATTTTATAGGGCTGATGTGAGTGTATCTTTTTTGATGGAGTTCATTCATTGATTGATCGATCATGATCATATTTTTAAATCAAATATGTACTCTGTTTTACTATCAAGATGCACGATCCCCTTTTCACATGGCCATACAGTTCACAACCACATCTCATCTTTGCAGCGGGCCGACATCATTTCAGAGGGATTGGCTAAACAGAACCATCTGCCGTAGAGTAGAAGACTGTGGAGATGATTTGTTCTGACCCATGTGACCGTTGACCCCTGGGAACGCTGGCTTCAAACAGCACAGGACCGACCGGCCGGGGCTGTAGTCTAGGTAGACTGTTCTATCTGCAGCTGTGCCTTTCTTTTGTAGGCCAAACTGACCCCACAGCACCAGACTTCACAGGCAAACCTGACAAAGTTTAGCAGCACTGCTCGCTAACCCCGCTGTGCATTACTCAAGAAATGTTATGTTCACTTTGGGCCAGATCGTTGTGAATACTCCCAGAACCACAGAGATGGAATTGTTACCATGCGGAATGTATTTTTTTTACGAGGGGGCCCATGTTGTTTCTCCATTGTTCTCGGCTGCGCCACAGACAAAGCCCCTCTCTCTCTCTTTCTCAACTCAATAATTGAGCTGTTTTGCATCACACAGTCTGGTACGTACAGTAACCAGTAACCTTCTAAGCATGTTTATTTGCATGACACCTGTCTTTCTTTTGACACGCTTAGTTTTCATGTCAGGTCTGGGAGAAGTCTAGTATTTGTCTCTTTTTCCCAAGGCTCTGGTGTTTCAGAATGGTTTTATTTAGAGTCACCCAGCTGCTCTCATCCGGAGGTATCTGGCTTGGCGGCAGAGTGTTTTCCGGCTGGAAAGACCACAATGCTCTTTACTCCAGCTCCAACACCATTCCCATCCTGGGTCCTTTAGGAGCAGTGTCATTAACGGCTCTCTCAGAAAGTACTGGCTGGAAATTAAGTTACTATTTATCCTCTGCTGAGCAAAGGAAAAGGCCTGATTTGCCGTGGGGTTGAGAGAGGCCCAGGAACACTTTAGTATTGATTTATGCTGAAGGGTGTGGACCTAACAGGAGCTGGGTAGATCTCGTTTTCTCACCATGCCTCAGATGGAGGACAGACAGGGAGAGGCTGGGAGAGAGGCTCAGAGACTGACTATGGGAGGAGAATAGTCCCCACTACCCTGTCTGTCTGCTGTGCCTACACACACTAGCTACCTAACATCAAATACTTTTATTTTAAAGGCTGTCCTCTTGTACAGAAACTGTGATGAAGACACAAGTTGTACTGAGAGATAATGTAACAATATGCCCTGTCTCCTATTGTATATTTGGTTCTGATCTGACTGACCTAAGTGGTGGGGTTGTTTGTGTTTAGCAGGTGTGAGCTCGGAGGAGGGTCCTGCGGAGAAGGGCTGCTGGAGGATTGGTCTAAAGGTGGCCTGGGACATCCACACCCCTGGATTGACCCTCCCACTGCAGTCCGGAGACTCCTACTACCTGAGAGGTACTAGAGCATGCACACCACTCCTTCTACATGACATCGCTAGTCTGTGTGAGATTTACACTTGATGTTCTAGTGTGTTTGGTTTACTGTGTTCCTACTGACCCATAGAAGCAGGATGTTCTTCAGACTCTCTCTCTTTCTACCTATATTTTCTGTTTTGTTCTCTCTCTCTCTCTCTCTCTCTCTCTCTCTCTCTCTCTCTCTCTCTCTCTCTCTCTCTCTCTCTCTCTCTCTCTCTCTGTCTCTCTGTCTCTCTGTCTCTCTCTCTGTCTCTCTGTCTCTCTGTCTCTCTGTCTCTCTGTCTGTCTGAGACCAGAAGCTCTATTCTGTTCCGCATGTAGCTCAGACTCTGGCCTTCTTGTGTATCTGTAACCCTAAGGATCCATGTAATTGCATGCATTAGAGAGGTTAAGGAAACCAAATGTTATTTTGTGAAGTCCTGTGACCCGGTGCTGTGGCAGCGGTGCTGGTGGTGTCTCTATGGAGAGGACAGGCAGTGGGCCAGGAGGGTGTAAATCAGACCTTAATGCTGATGGCTACAGCAGATGCCTTTCCCTTTCATCTCCGCCTGCTGGGTCGGGCTGCTCTTAGCTTCTACAATACAGGACAAGGCTACACAGCTATTATTGGCTACCACTAGGTTCCCCATCACAGCAGCACGCCATGTCCCACACTGTGTATGGCTTAGGACCTCCAAGACGTCATTGTGTGTATTTGTCTGGGATCGTTGGTGAAATATGACTGCATAATTTTTTGGACACGTACGAACAGACGCACACACAAAGACACAGGCAAGAACATGCAGGAACAGACTCATATTCTACCTCAAAACATGTTGATTTGAGTAGAAACCATGAGTTGGAGTGACCTCACGGGACATAACCCAGACAGGATGAGATTTGTCACTTTCAGTCCAGGCATGATAACAGAGTGATGGCCTGCTCTACAAACACCATTGTAGTTGGACCTGACTGAACTCGATCAATTGGGCTTTATGTTACCGTTTGGAAGATCCCGACAGGATCACTATGATACTGAATCAGCTCACACAGTCAGTCTGTCTCACTCCTACACCTGGATCAGGTACACAGTACAGACACTAACTACTGTAATCAACCAAGACTACATTCAAGAAACTAGTCCACTCAGTGTTTAAGTTGGAGGTTATAGCATGCCTTGACAAGGGACAGAAATAAAAGCTTTGTGATGCCTGTTGACTAGTGCCTTTGTGGTGTTTTTTACATTTTATTCCATTTTTTTTGTGGTTGTAGTTTTTGTCACTTTTTCTCCCCAATTTCGTGATATCCAGTTGGTAGTTACAGTCTTGTCCCATCGCTGCAACTCCCATATGGACTCGGAGAGGTGAAGGTCGAGAGCAATGTGTCCTCCCGAAACACGACCCCGCCAAGCCGCTCTGTTTCTTGACACACTGCTCGCTTAATCTTGAAACCAGCCAGACCAATGTGTCGGAGGAAACACTGTACAGCTGGCGACCGAAGTCAGCGTGCATGCGCCCGGCCCGACAAAAGGAGTCGCTAGAGAGCAATGGGACAAGGATGTCCCAGACGGCCAAACCATACCCTAATCCGGACGATGCTGGGCCAATTGTGTGCCGCCTCATGCATAGGTACCCCGGTTGCTGCCAGCTGCCACACAGCCCGGTATCGAACCTGGGTCTGTAGTGATGCCTCTAGACCGTTGCGCCACTCGGGAGGCCCCTGGCTTTGTCGTGTTTTGATAAGGAACGGGCCAGTGTACCATCACGGACACCATCATTCCTTTTTAGCACCGTTAGTCAGTGACTCAACCTCTGAACTGTTAATGTTGTGTGTGTAATATGTGTGTGCAAATTTAATCAGCCTTTATTTCCAACCAAACGGAATTTCAGTGGTTAAAAAAGAACAATACAAGTCTGACACCGAGCCTGTTGGGTAATAGGATTTCCAGCTCGCAACTCACGAGGGACCTGAGAAAGAGTTGACCCAATATATTTAAAAGCCTGCTGCTTCCTGGAAAAAAGAAGGGGACAAGTGGCAACAGATGAGGGGGTAGAGAAAGAAAGATAAATATTTATTACAGAAATCGAGTTTGTCCCCCCAGTGCCATCAGACTGTGGAGGACCAGATTGATGGAGATCATTTATTATTGGATATAAACTGTTTTAAAGACGGGAGTCATTCCCCCCAGAGACCTAATCCTTCACAATCTCATCAGAGGATAACACAGAACAGTGGGGGAACTTGTTTTGTTTGTCATGCTCTTTTTCAGTTTTTTCCCTCACTACCTCATAATAATATCTATCTTCCTAAAGCATTTCACTGTTTGACTTTCAAACCAAAGGCATTAGCCAGCCACACTGCTCAAGGCGGGGTGTAAATATGCACATGTGCTGTGAGTGACAGCTCTGTAATGGCTAAATTAATGATTTTTATGTGGAGCAAATAATAACAGAGCCGGGGCGACATCTAAACACACAAACAAGCTCGTGGACTGACGGGACTGATACACTAGAAACAGCAGTTGGGATCGGATAAGGATCTTTGTTTATTGGATAAATGTTTGTTGATTTCAGACCTCCATCATGAGGGAATGAATGAGATCTGACAGTGTTTGTTGATATGAGACCTCCATCAGGAGGGAATGAATGAGATCTGACAGTGTTTGTTTTATCAGACCTCCATCATGAGGGAATGAATGAGATCTGACAGTGTTTGTTATATGAGACCTCCATCATGAGGGAATGAATGAGATCTGACAGTGTTTGTTGATTTCAGACCTCCATCATGAGGGAATTGATGAGATCTGACAGTGTTTGTTGATATGAGACCTCCATCATGAGGGATTGAATGAGATCTGACAGTGTTTGTTGATATTAGACCTCCATCATGAGGGAATTAATGAGATCTGACATTGTTTGTTGATTTCAGACCTCCATCATGAGGGAATTGATGAGATCTGACAGTGTTTGTTGATATGAGACCTCCATCATGAGGGAATGAATGAGATCTGACAGTGTTTGTTGATATTAGACCTCCGTCATGAGGGAATTAATGAGATCTGACAGTGTTTGTTGATATGAGACCTCCATCATGAGGGAATGAATGAGATCTGACAGTGTTTGTTGATATTAGACCTCCGTCATGAGGGAATTAATGAGATCTGACAGTGTTTGTTGATATGAGACCTCCATCATGAGGGAATGAATGAGATCTGACAGTGTTTGTGATATGAGACCTCCATCATGAGGGATTGAATGAGATCTGACAGTGTTTGTTGATTTCAGACCTCCATCATGAGGGAATTGATGAGATCTGACAGTGTTTGTTGATATGAGACCTCCATCATGAGGGATTGAATGAGATCTGACAGTGTTTGTTGATTTCAGACCTCCATCATGAGGGAATGAATGAGATCTGACAGTATTTGTTGATATGAGACCTCCACCAGGAGGGAATGCATGAGATCTGACATTGTTTGTTATATGAGACCTCCATCATGAGGGATTGAATGAGATCTGACAGTGTTTGTTATATGAGACCTCCATCATGAGGGAATGAATGAGATCTGACAGTGTTTGTTATATGAGACCTCCATCAGGAGGGAATGAATGAGATCTGACAGTGTTTGTTATATGAGACCTCCATCATGAGGTCATGACCTCCATCATGAGGGATCATGAGACCTCCATCACTGATCCTGCTGCTGGACAGAGATTGGTAGATAGAGGACCTGGCAGTCTGTTTAGTTGGTGTGGAGCAGCAAATGTGTTTTTATGGTGCAGAATGGTTTGTTACAGTGTATTGGAAGAATATGAGAAGTTGATAATCGCAGTGACTGGCTGGTGTGGGAGCACAGTGGGATGACTTAGTCACAATTTATGACATTGTTTAGATGGCACACCATCTGTGGGCTATCACAGGGATCAAACGTTAACTTGCTACCGAGCTCCTGTGTGTATCAGACACACACATGTTTTTTCTCTTAGAGATGATTCTGAACTGAAGACACGTGTAACCACGTTAACTCTTATCCTATTTGTGATAGTTATTTACTCTGTGTTTGCTGTATCATGTATTTCATGTACATTGGAATTGGTTGAGTGTTAGTTCTTTTGTGACTAATAAATTCTACTCGTTGAATTGAGTGGATGCGTTCCTCATTGTACAGAGTATTGTTTTGATTGACTGTCTATTATGTAGTAGGTCTATTGATAGTTGTTATTTACACTATACACATAGCACATGCTTGGGTACCACCTTGACATCTCTGATCTACTTGCCTCAAATGAATGCTAGAACTTTGGTCGCCAGGATTAGCTATTTGTATCTAGCCTCTTAATAACTGCATAACGCTGCAAGATAGACACATGTTCATTATAGTCATACTGAGTTGGTGATGCAATTGTTCACCATCTTGCTAGATCCTCCAGAGACGAACAGGGTCTGTTGCATTTATTCACATAATAATGGAGTCAGATTGATACATGTAGTTTATTATTATTCAACATAGTTTCCACCTACATAATGGTGTGCCCTAATGAATACACCCATGCCCTAACCTGTCCTGAACCACTGACACCTTGAAACAGGCCACTTTTCAGTGAACAGTGGTACACTTGAGAGGCTGTACTATTGCACTGTTAACAATCTAATGGCCAACACTTAACATGTTTGTGAAAATATATAGATCATTAGCAGAAATATTAGCATTTCTGCTAAACAACGAAAACACCCCCGAAACGGGATAAACCAGTTAATGAGAGGTGTTGCAACTTGTGGCTAAAGCTGGAACTAGGCCATCACACACTTACCTAAGAAGCCAGTGTAACAACAGTGGTGGTGAGCGACTTACAGGAGCAATTAGGGTTATGTGCCTTGCTCAAAGGCACATCGACAGAATTTTCACGTAGACTCTGGTGATAACCAGACTCTGGCATCTGTGCTCTTATATAATAGAAGGCGTTGACGTTTGATAGGATTAGCGATAGCATTGTTAGGTTCGTAAGAAATGTTTGAAACGATCCATCTGTTTGAGTGGGGAGAAATGGTCCGACAAGGTGATAACTCAGGCACATCATAAAAAAGAGACAAAAGTTATTAAACAGACATTTCAATTATATTTTCGATCTTCATTCCACTAGTGGACAAGTGTGGTGTCTCGTGTCCTAACAAAGGTTAAAACAGAATGAAAATATTTGGCATTTGTGTAGACCTATATTCATAGTAAATTGTTGTGAACATCATTGCCTCTTAATATTTGGGATAGTTGACTGGTGTTGGTTGTGTGGTGACTGTGGTGTGTCCTCCTCTGTCCCCAGATGATCTGAACAGGACCCATCAGCACTGTGTTCTGGCTGGAGACTCGGCCCGCTTCAGCTCTACACACAGAGTGGCGGAGGTGAGGGGGGTCTGGGGTACACTGGGGGCTTGGAGACCCTGGCCTGATTCTAATAATGATTGATTTATTGTATAAGATACCGTATATTCCATTACCTTTCTTTAACAGATTCTACCTTCTATTCTAGAATTCCAAGAGGCCCTTATGCTCCCAGAATACATGCAGTATCTCTCAACCTTTTTTGACTGTCTGTCCTCACAGTGTTCCACCGGGACCCTGGACTACATCCAGTCTCGCTGCCGGGAGGCCCTGTCTAACCTGAGCACAGACCCAGAAACAGGGACCCACAGCCTTCTCTCCCTGCTGCCAGCTACCCTGCAAGGCTACGAGGAGATACACAACGAGGTGGGTGTGTGTGACTAATGTTTGGGGTTCTACGATAGGCCTAACTTTGTGCCCTACCTACACGCTTAGAAAAAAGGTGCTATCTAGAACCTAAAAGGGTTTTTCGGCTGTCCTCATAGGAGAACCCTTTGAAGAACCCTTTTTAGTTCCAGGTGGAACCCTTTTGAGTTCCATTTACACAGAGGGTTCTACATGAAACCCAAAATAGATATACCTTGTTCCAAAAAGGGTTATCCTATGGAGACAGCCGAAGAACCCTTTTGGAACCCTCATTCAAGGAAAGGGTAGTTGTGTATAATCTATCCCTTTCTACTTTCGGTCACATAACCAGGGTTAAGGCCCTTCCATAGGAAAATAAAGAGGTTGTCAACGTTTAAGTTGACATCATTCATAGCTACCGTGGGTATTTATGTTATGGGAGAAATATTTCATAAGTCCAGGTTGCTCTTGTTTGTCTAAGGTTCGAGATCATGGCCCCTTTCACACAGAACAATCAGTGAATCTGGCTCCGGGGCCCTGAGACCCTATGGGGGCCGTTCACGCTTTACAGTGGCAGCTTGCTCAATACAGCGTTCTGCAGCCCAGCCTGCCCCTGACTGCCAGGGGCTAATGGTTAAAATAGCACTTCACCTCTCCCCCTCCGCATGTGTTATCCTCACTACTCCCAGGTAACCACAGCAGCGGGCCGAGTCAGGAACCACACGGGACGCCATGACAGATGAGCTTGGCGTGAGGTTGTTTAAAGGTTGTAGCCAGTATTAATTATTCAGACAATATGAGAGAGCGAGAGAGAGAGAGGTATAGAGAGGGGTATAGAAAGAGAGAGAGGGAGAGGCCTAGCCAACACCTGGTCTCCATCGCAGAGAGAGAACACCTGCTCACAGCGCAGCACCACAGGATTACCCAGTGTAGGCCTGGCTGGGGGGCGCACGCCGGTTATTTAGGAAAACAGGAGCTATTTATAAAAGGCTGGGAGAGGAGGGGATGGAGCTCTCTCTCGGGGGCCTGGCCCCGCTCTACTCTACCTGGCGTCCCCAGGACCACGATGATGGATTGGGCCATTTGTTCTGAGTTGCCCATGAGGGCAGAACATCTACTTAAATGATGTGTTGTTGGCAGAGTTATTTATTATGACGGCTAGTTTTGGCGGTTAGCGGGCGCATATTGCATGGGTCGTGTTTGACATGGACGACCGTAGAGCGAACAAGCAGAGGCTCGTCAGACAGGCTGACCTGACCAACACCTTATGGGTATTTCCTTAAAAAGTGATAAACAGGAGATCGACCGGCCGGCCGGCTGCCTGGCTGATGCTGATGTACTGTGTGATGTGTATGCTTAGAGGGGGTTTGACAGTGGTTTGGGTAGGGATAGAGGGGGGAAGGGGGGTGTTTAGGGTTGTGGTGGGGATGAAGCTGAACGTCAGCCATCTGAGGAACGTGTGTTCAGGGAGAGGGGGAGAATGTTAATAGCCAGAGGAGGGAGTTGAAGCAGGGGTTGATGGGTAGAGGACAGGAGAACGCACCTGGCATAGCAGAGAGAGAGAGAGACCGTTTTCTAGCTGATTCTAGGCCCTCCTGGCGCCTCTACTCTAATCTTCCTGTCTGTGTGTTGGAACGGTGGAACGAACAGGGGGCTAGCATCGCATCACAGCCCATCGCCACACGGCCCTGTCTGTGTGTGTGTGTGTTTGGCTTTGAAATGCTAATCCCAGACACGTCTTGTCTCATTTAAAGCCATCGTTTCACTTCCCAGGTGGGTGTGTGACAGTGTGCCCTCTGGGACCCCCCTAATGAAGCCTGTCCCTGCTCAGTAAATATTGGAGGGAGGGACACACTAAGTAAGTCATGTCTGGTTCTGCTAGAGATGGGGGAAGGTAAAGTACAAGTGTAATCAGCCAGGTAGTTCCTCTGACCTTCCTCTGTCCTGTACAGTATGTTTTCCAGGCCAGGCCTCTCTCTCCCTAGTGAGTAACAGTGTTTGTCAAGTAGCTAAAAGCCCACACCACTCTTCCTTGTGGAGTCAGAGAGTTTGTGACTTACCTGTAGGGAACAGTTTTTTCTTATCCTATTTTCAGTTGAGAAAGAATGTAATTGAAATGTGTAATTCCGGAGCATATTATTGCCTATAGGTGAGCAAGTACAGTTTGTATCGCCTCAAGGTATGTGTGTGTGTGAGTGTGTCCTTGTCTGTAAGTGTGTGTCCATGGTAGCCAGGTGTGATGAGTGTGAAGTGTGTCCTGTACCTCTGGAGACAGGGAACAGTGCTCAGTGCTCCTGGTTGATGTGATGTGGGAGCAGGTCCAGGAAAGTAAACAGAAAGAGGCAGGTTGATATCGATCCGTCTCTCATCAGCTACTACCTCGAGGGCCGCACGGCATGGAACAGACGGAAATTGATTGGTCAAGTCCGCTGGGGGACCACCGAGAGGTGTGGAAAAACCCTGCTTCATTAAATACTGAAAGAGACTACTTGGCTTTGACTCCTGGGTCGCCATGGTGAGTGGGAGGTCGAGCGGAGTGCTAATGTGCAGTTAGCACGTCCGTCACCTGGAGAGATGACAGGAGACACCACAGGGGAGGGACCCCTCAGTCTCCCTGCTCCCAGAACCCAGAGCGGGCTAGGCAGAGGAGAAAATCTAGCCTAACGATGGCGATGACTCTCTCTCTCTCTCTCTCTCTCTCTCTCTCTCTCTCTCTCTCTCTCTCTCTCTCTCTCTCTCTCTCTCTCTCTCTCCATCTCTTTCTCTCCATCTCTCTCTCTCTCTCTCTCTTTCTCTCTCTCCATCTCTCTCTCTCTCTCTCTCTCTCTCTCTCTCTCTCTCTCTCTCTCTCTCTCTCTCTCTCTCTCTCTCTCTCTCTCTCTCTCCATCTCTCTCTTTTTCTCTCTCTCCATCTCTCTCTCTTTCTCTCTCTCTATCTCTCTCTCTCTCTCCATCTCTCTCTCTCCATCTCTCTCTCCCGCTCTCTCTTTCGATCTCTCTACCTGGGCAGGTGGCATTTAGTCAGTGTTCCCCTCTCAGTAACTCACAGCCGGGCGGCTCAGGCTCCAAATGCCAGGCATCCCACAGATGCCGCAGTCGCCTGGCTTTGAGGCTGCCATCGCCATGCTCCGCGGGGGCTAGGAGTCCATGTCGGCTCAAAGAGGAGCCACAGGCTGTGTTCCCTCAGTAAAGGACAGACGGACAATCAGAGAGAGAAGGGGAGCAGTGGGTGGAGGTAGAGAAAGGACAGTCTATGTTTGTCCCCTCTCTCTTGCTTTGTTGAGTGTGTGAGCTGTACTGTTCAAGGGGGGGAGTGGAGTAGTGGAGGGTTGAAGAGCCATAAAGCCTGACATTTGTTTGAAGGGTCTGTTGTATGGAGTGGTTGTGAAGGTGCAGAACCGTGCTATGGCCCATGTACCCCCCCGTACGTGACCCAGCCCCTGCATGTCAAACCACTGTGATCAGCCCCCTTTGGATCCAAAATGGCGGTCAGTTTCTCGGTATTCTGTGTCACTGCATAGCCTAGAAGGCCAGCCACTGAACAAAGGGTGAAGTGGAAATGGCTTTGTATTCTTGTCATCTTCTTCCTCTGTATTGTGCTTATGTGTTATAGAGCTAATATAACACTGTACCATACATACTAATGCCCCCTACAAGAACAATACACAGACTAGTAGTTGGAGATGAACAGTAGGTCTTGTAGTCGCTTTCACATTTGATATGCAACTCTTTTGTACTCCTCACCTTGTGTTCTACAGTTGTCTATGTCAAATGAAATGGTGTATGTATTGTTGGGAGGATGATACTGGAACAGTGCTTTGTAGGATGTTTTGGGGAGGGCAACTCAGAGCGCCTTACATTTGCATCACCGGCATTTGGGGCAATCTCTGACACACACACTTTCTCAGACAAACACACACACACACACACACACACACACATACACATCCATACCCCTGGCTACGTGACGTGTCCTTGTGAGGATTAAATCAGCACTTCAAAAGAGCTGAAAACATAAACACTCCCAGTGGAGGAGAGGTGAGCCGCTCTGCAGAGTAAACTGTCATTCCCCTGCGGAGCGAGGGAGAAGGGGAGGAGGAGGAAAGAGGAGTGAGGAGAGGGTGGAGCAATGTGGGGTATAGGCGTCTAGGATCGGGTTGGTTTGGTTTGGGAAATGGGGGTCGATGGGTGTATTGTGAGAGGGGTGTATTGTCTATTCTCATAGGGATGACCATCTGTGTAAACAGACATTCTAGAAAGTCTCGACTACAGTACACTTCATTCTCTGCACATATCTGATTAGGGGAAATCCCCAACAGACAGATTTACACTTGTGTTATCTCCTGTCTCTCACTCGTGCTCTAAAGCGCAGTAGAGGCCTTGGCGTTGATAGACGGATAAACCTCCATGTCTTTGCACTTCCATGTCTTTGTACCTCCATGTCTTTGTACCTCCATGTCTTTGCACCTCCATGTCTTTGTACCTCCATGTCTTTGCACCTCCATGTCTTTGCACCTCCATGTCTTTGCACCTCCATGTCTTTGCACCTCCATGTCTTTGCACCGCCATGTCTTTGTACCGCCATGTCTTTGCACTTCCATGTCTTTGTACCTCCATGTCTTTGTACCTCCATGTCTTTGCACCTCCATGTCTTTGTACCTCCATGTCTTTGCACCTCCATGTCTTTGTACCTCCATGTCTTTGTACCTCCATGTCTTTGCACCTCCATGTCTTTGCACCTCCATGTCTTTGCACCTCCATGTCTTTGTACCGCCATGTCTTTGTACCGCCATGTCTTTGTACCGCCATGTCTTTGCACCTCCATGTCTTTGTACCTCCATGTCTTTGCACCTCCATGTCTTTGCACCTCCATGTCTTTGCACCTCCATGTCTTTGTACCTCCATGTCTTTGCACCGCCATGTCTTTGTACCGCCATGTCTTTGTACCGCCATGTCTTTGCACCGCCATGTCTTTGCACCTCCATGTCTTTGTACCTCCATGTCTTTGTACCTCCATGTCTTTGCACCTCCATGTCTTTGCACCTCCATGTCTTTGTACCTCCATGTCTTTGCACCTCCATGTCTTTGCACCTCCATGTCTTTGCACCTCCATGTCTTTGCACCTCCATGTCTTTGCACCTCCATGTCTTTGCACCTCCATGTCTTTGTACCTCCATGTCTTTGCACCTCCATGTCTTTGCACCTCCATGTCTTTGCAAGTTTGCGCTTCCCAATATTTCCATCTGGGCTTCATACGGCTTGACTGATCTACAGCTGCCTGTCTAGGATCTGAACTATTCCTATAATCCTATATGGTTCCTCTACCTGACTGTACTGTGTTGTGTTTTGTGCAGGTGGAGTTTGAGTGGCTGAGGCAGTACTGGTTCCAGGGCCAGCGCTACACCCGGTTCTGCAGCTGGTGGGCCAGACCCATGGGGCAGCTGGAGAATGACTGGAGAGAGATGGAGCTCATGGTAAGACTGCACAGAGACCCACTGGGACCCAGTAATAACACATACTAGTGTGTAGTAGTAAGGTTGACTGTCTACGATTTGCCATTTAAGAGCCATACAAAGTCTAATCACAAAGAACATCACTGTAACACTTCAGTTCATTCACACACTTCTGCAGTCAGTGATTATTAGTGTACACAGTTTCCTGTTCCAACGTGATCAGCATTCTCACAGTGGACAGCCTCCATCAGGATCTGATGCTGATTGGCTGTATACATCTGTGTAACCTCAAATATGCCTGTGCTTGAGTTCATTGCACAAACTACACCGATAATAATCAGAGAGTGCAGGTGTGATTGTGAAATGTCTTTGTGTCACACCCCGGGTGTGATATTAAGAATGTCTGGTTCAACATGGTCTTACTCAGATCTTCACCATATCACAAGGGACTAGTAATTGTTCTGACACATCATTTTCTCAGTCATTTCATAAATGAGAGAGGATGGGTTGTTCACATTGAAGTCTACTTAGTCACATCTGTTTACCGTACGTGTGTGACTGCGCGCGTGTGTGTGTGTGATAGTCCAATCTCAGCTCTGCTGTTGTATCAAAGTGTGTGTTGTAACTCTGCAGAGTGGAGCAGTAGGGGGCACTCTTGTATCACTGAAACAGCCAAGACCAGAGCTGTGCTCCCTCCCTCCCTCCATCCCCCCCTCCCTCCCTCCCTCCCTCCCTCCCTCCCTCCCTCCCTCCCTGTCTCCCTCCCTGTCTCTCTCCCTGTCTCTCTCCCTGTCTCTCTCCTTCTCTCTATTCTCTCTATTCTCTCTATTCTCTCCCTCCATCTCTTCATCTCTTCATCTCTCTCCGTCTCTCTCTGTCTCTCTCTGTCCCTCTCTGTCCCTCTCTCCCTCTCTCCCTCTCTCGCTCTCTCTCTCCATCTCTCTCTCTGTCCATCTCTCTCTCTCTGTACTCTCTGTCTTTGTCAGTGTGGAGCGCTGAGCAGTAATCACATCTAATACTCAGGCGGGGATAAAGAGAGGAGCCTGGAGAAGCCCGGTGCTGCTCTGCACTGAGACACAGGGAGGCAGGCAGGCTGGCAGGCAGGCAGGCTGGCAGGCAGGCAGGCAGGCTGGCAGGCAGGCTGGCAGGCAGGCTGGCAGGCAGGCTGGCTCACTCCCATCCACACAGCCAGGAGGGGGAGATGAGTCTAAACTCATCTAGAGCTCAGATGAAGTGTGTGATTTGAACCTGTACTTAGAGAGGAGCAGGAGTGAGATGTGAAGACTTGAGCTGTGTCTCTCTCTCTCTTTCTGATGATAAACCAGCCGTCTCTCTCTCTCTCTCTCTCTCTCTCTCTCTCTCTCTCTCTCTCTCTCTCTCTCTCTCTCTGATGATAACCAGCCATCTCTCTCTCTCGCTCTCTCGCTCTCTCTCTCTCACTCTCGCCCTCTCTCTCGCTCTCGTCCTCTCTCTGATGGTCAGCCATCTCTCTCTCTCTCTGATGATGAACCAGCCATCTCTCCCTCTCTCTCTGTCTCTGATGATAAACCAGCCATCTCTCTCTCTCTCTCTCTCTCTCTCTCTCTCTCTCTCGCTCTCTCGCTCTCTCGCTCTCTCGCTCTCTCTGATGGTGAGCCAGCCATCTCTCTCTCTCGCTGTCGCTGTCGCTCTCGCTCAATTCAATTTGCTTTATTGGCATGACGTAACAATGTACATATTGCCAAAGCTTACTTTGGATATTTACAATATTAAGATAATAAGAATCAAAATTGTCAACGGGACAACAGTAACACCAATAACCAAGGGTCAAAATAACCATACATTGAACAATAAGCATAGAGGACATGTGCAGGTTGGTTGGTCTGTCAGACACTGTCCCTCATCTTATGGCAGGCAGCAATGTAGTGCGCTGCCAACCCACAGCTCTCTGCATCCTCCCCCAACAGGACAGATAGCCTATTCTCATCAGAGAGGTATTTGAAACCTTGAATAGGGGTTTCAAATTTGGGGAAATGGCACTCTCTAATTGTTGAATATTTTTGACATTTTGTCAGGAAATGCAGCTCTGTTTCAGGTACTGCTGTGGTGCAGTGGTTGCACAGTCTTTCCTCTATGGGGAGCCAGGTTTTGTGTGTCTACCCTTCTCAATGGCAAGGCTGTGCTCACTGAGCCTGTACTTTGTACTGTAGTTTTGTTTTGATTGTGTTGTAATTTGTTTTATTCTGATTGATTGGATGTTCTAGTCCTGAGGCTTCAGTGTGTTAGTAGAACAGGTTTGTGAACTCAGGACCAGCTGGATGAGGGGACTCTTTTCTTTGCTCAGCTCTTGGCATTGCAGGGCTTGGTAATGATATGAGAGGGAGTCACTGTATTTGAGATGTTTACAACCTCTTTTTTTTGTTTTTATTATTAGTGAATATTGGCCTAATTCTGCCCTGCATACATTGTTTGTCGTTTTCCTCTGGACATGTAAGAGAATCTTACAGAACTCCGCTTGCAGGGTTTCTATGGGGTGTTTGTCCCATTTGGTGAGATCTTGTTTTGCAAGTGGACTCCACACCTCGCTGGCATAATCTCTCTCTCTCTCTTTCTCTTTCTCTCTCTTTCTCTCTTTCTCTCTTTCTCTCTCTCTCTCTCTCTCTCTCTCTCTCTCTCTCTCTCTCTCTCTCTCTCTCTCTCTCTCTCTGTCTCTGTCTCTGTCTCTGTCTCTGTCTCTGTCTCTGTCTCTGTCTCTGTCTCTGTCTCTGTCTCTGTCTCTGTCTCTGTCTCTGTCTCTGTGTCTGTCTCTGTCTCTGTCTCTGTCTCTGTCTCTGTCTCTGTCTCTGTCTCTGTGTCTCTCTGTCTCTCTGTCTCTGTTGGTGAACCAGCCATCTCTCTCAATCACTCGTACACACACAGACACACAGACACACACAGTCAACCAGACCCCACTCATCGTTTAGTTTTCCCTGGCTCTGGTCAGACATGCAGACGTGTGTCTGCTGCATATTGCCTTGAGTAGCCTATAGCATCATTCAAGATAAATGTGACATTTTAGTCAACAATAATAAAAAAATATATATATATCTCGTTCCCTTTTAGAGCAATGTTTGTTCTCTATTTTGTATTTTATATTAGAGGCATGCTGTTAATTTATACTTTCCCATTTAGCTTCTGTAAACTCTATTTACTCGTTTTCTTCTTTATCATTTTGTATTTTACTGAAGGTGCATTGTGTTGTTTTCTAAATGAAACAACATGAAATAGTTTATCAGGGATGGATTTGTCTTTGACCCATGAAGTAAATCAAAGCCATGCTCATTGTGTTTGTGGAAAATGAACAAATAAAATGGGCCACTATTGTTGATGAAGGCTCTTTGTGCTTTCATAAGCAATATTGTACCACATACTGATTAAATAGGCCTTTCTCAGTATTATAGAAATCAGTTATATATGCATTTTTATTTTCCTTTTTTCGATCGCTTATGTTTGTTTATTACACTTCTATTTTACTTACATAGTTTATATTTTCATATACTTATACATAAACTATTTTTATTAGCATTTTTATGCAAAACTATTTAAAATATCAGAATATCAGTGTGGCAGTTAGTGTTTTTCTGTGGTGACAAACATGTTTCGCTATTTACTATTTAAAAAATTCCGCAGTGTCCTAAATGATGACATTTTAATATTTATTAATGTTTTGGGATAATTTCATGGTGTATGTTTAATCTTGAAAATGTTAACCATATTAACCCTATTAGACACATAAAAAAGTAGTGTCTGCTGGAATGGAATGGATTTGTGTGTGTGATGTGTGTGTGTGTGTGTGTGTGTGTGTGCCTGCGACATACATAGCCTTGCATTGTGTTCAGTATATTTCAGAAGCTGCTGTCTGTTTATAGATGCTAGTTTCCTCCCTAGGGCTCAGTCCCTGTTGTCATGCAAATACTCACCCTGCCATCTGAATGACATTCTGATAAAACACATCCAGAGGTTTTCTCTCTCTTCCTTTTATCTCCAAACTGTTACCTCATGAATTGAAGTCGCTTCCTAATAGAAACAACAAGAGGTAGATGGAAGTCAGTGGTAGAGAGCTAAATAAAGATTTTTCAGATCAGCTGTGGGTGGGTGTGGGTGGGTGCACGAGTGCTCCATGCATAGATAAAGGAATTGAAGTGCTTATCAGATATGAGAATAGGTACCTGTATGAAGAAGGTCCAGTGTTCCACCTCTCTCAGAAGACGAGGGGTACAGGCTGCGCCCCGTGGTTAAAGGACAGGGGTGTAAAGGCTCTGTTCCCCTGTGATCCAGACTAGGAATGAAGCGAGGGGCGGTGGAACCCTGTTATGGTTTGGATGGGCCCGGTCCGCAGCCCAGCCCCCCTAGGACCTACTATCATGGATCTCATACAATCCTGACATTTACTTAAACCAGCAACAATGAATAGCTTCCACCTGGCTGACAAAAGGAGAGAGACAGTCTGGCTTTATGCAAAATATTTTAAATAATGGTGTGGCATTTATTATTTTTTATATCCTTTTTTTTTGCTGTGCGGGAGAAGCAGCAAAAAATTGCATATTTCCTTTTTTCGTGTGTGTTTATGTGTGTGTGTTTGTGTGTGTGTTTATGTGTGTGTGTTTGTGTGTGTGTTTATGTGTGTGTGTTTATGTGTGTGTGTTTGTGTGTGTGTTTATGTGTGTGTGTTTGTGTGTGTGTTTATGTGTGTGTGTTTGTGTGTGTGTGTTTGTGTGTGTGTGTTTATGTGTGTGTGTTTGTGTGTGTGTTTACAGTATGTGTGTTTATGTGTGTGTGTTTGTGTGTGTGTTTACAGTATGTATGTTTGTGTGTGTGTTTGTGTTTGTGTGTGTGAGATGATGCTAATGTATGCACTCAGTTGGACTTTAATTGATTTACCAGCTCTGCCTGCACACTACAGCTTCTCCCCTAATTTGTCACTTTCCCTGACTTCTGTGGCTGCTCATATCATAACTTCAAAAGCTGCCGGCATGCAAAGAGATTTCAGACAGTGTTCTCTCTCGCTCTCTCTCTCTCTCTCGCACGCTCTCTCTCGCTCTCTCTCGCTCTCTCTCGCTCTCTCTCGCTCTCTCTCGCTCTCTCTCTCGCTCTCTCTCTCGCTCTCTCTCGCTCTCTCTCTCGCTCTCTCTCGCTCTCTCTCGCTCTCTCTCTCTCGCTCTCTCTCTCTCGCTCTCTCTCTCTCGCTCTCTCTCTCTCGCTCTCTCTCTCTCGCTCTCTCTCTCTCGCTCTCTCTCTCTCGCTCGCTCTCTCTCGCTCTCTCTCTCGCTCTCTCTCGCTCTCTCTCTCGCTCTCTCTCTCTCGCTCTCTCTCTCGCTCTCTCTCTCGCTCTCTCTCTCGCTCTCTCTCGCTCTCTCTCTCGCTCTCTCTCGCTCTCTCTCTCGCTCTCTCTCTCGCTCTCTCTCGCTCTCTCTCGCTCTCTCTCTCGCTCTCTCTCGCTCTCTCGCTCTCTCGCTCTCTCTCTCTCGCTCTCTCTCGCTCTCTCTCGCTCTCTCTCGCTCTCTCTCGCTCTCTCTCTCTCGCTCTCTCTCTCGCTCTCTCTCTCTCTCGCTCTCGCTCTCGCTCGCTCTCGCTCTCGCTCTCTCTCGCTCTCTCGCTCTCTCGCTCTCTCTCTCGCTCTCTCTCGCTCTCTCTCTCGCTCTCTCTCGCTCTCTCGCTCTCTCTCTCGCTCTCACTCTCTCTCGCTCTCTCTCTCTATTCCTCATTTGACAGTTGAACGAGCCTTGTAGATGAAAATCTTTCAGCGTGTATCAAGAAATTGTATCTACTTTCACAATAAATATACTTCACACACTTGAATATATTTGTATACTTCAAGATCTACAAAACAGGAAGGGGTACCCGGGCCATGTCTTCTAGTGTCTCCCTGTAACCAATTTGTCAGTCTCTCTCTCTTCCTCTGGGTTTGGTCACACTCCCGTCATGTAGCCGTGGAGGAACGTGATGTGTAGGGAGGTGGCCTGTGACCGTTTCATAATTTCTCTTCTACTTTCCCTCGCGCTCTCCATCTTTAATGTTGGTCCTCAGTAACAATCTGGGGCGGGCTGCTGAGGGGGAGCGACTCAGGGGGAGCACAGAGCAATCACTCGCAGGCTGGCCAGGTCGCCATCGATAGCTGATTAGGTTATTGACCTAGCGAGGGGGAGGAGGGGATGGAGCTTCAGCGAGAGAACGAGAGAGAAAGAAAGAGAGAGGGGGTTCAATGTAAATGTTATTGCAGTGTGAGCTCATTTGATCAAAGCTCTGGAAAGGTTAAGCGAATCCAATCTGGTTTTGTATGGCAGAGTGCAGACAGACACCGGCGGGAGAGGAGAAACCTCCGGACGGAGAATGGATTATTGTATTGGTGCTGGGCTGAACTAGTGCAGGAGGCCCTCCCTCCCTCCTATAGACAGACAGTTTACTCTGCCTCTAATGCGTTTAGACAGCAATTGGCCTTAATAACCTTTATTGACTTCAGCGGGTCAGAGCCAAGAATCTAATTATCAAAGTGTATCAATTTCATTGGGAGTTTAGATTTGCACTGTTCATATAATTATTTTAAGGTCGTCAGGGCCAATTAATCCCTATCCACTTATTTGATGGGTTTGTAAAACATTATAGATGTTATGGTTCTGTATTTTGCAGTTTCAGCATTAATACTTTTTGGGGGAATGTTTTTTTTGGGGTTGTGCTAGTTGTTGTTTTTCTGTGCCCCGGTAGGTAAGAAAGAGCAGGACATTTAGAGGCTTGAGGCTTAGCTACAGTAGAATCACACTACTCTGTTTCACTCTGTAGTTTATTGAGCCTTAGCTACAGTAGAATCACACTACTCTGTTTCACTCTGTAGTTTATTTAGGTTTAGCTACAGTAGAATCACACTACTCTGTTTCACTCTGTAGTTTATTGAGGCCAAGCTACAGTAGAATCATACTACTCTGTTTCACTCTCTAGTTTGTTGAGCCTTAGCTACAGTAGAATCACACTACCCTGTTTCACTCTCTAGTTTATTGAGGCCAAGCTACAGTAGAATCACACTACTCTGTTTCACTCTGTAGTTTATTGAGCCTTAGCTACAGTAGAATCACACTACACTGTTTCACTCTCTAGTTTATTGAGCCTTAGCTACAGTAGAATCACACTACACTGTTTCACTCTCTAGTTTATTGAGGCCAAGCTACAGTAGAATCATACTACTCTGTTTCACTCTCTAGTTTGTTGAGCCTTAGCTACAGTAGAATCACACTACCCTGTTTCACTCTCTAGTTTATTGAGCCTTAGCTACAGTAGAATCACACTACTCTGTTTAACTCTCTAGTTTATTGAGCCTTAGCTACAGTAGAATCACACTACTCTGTTTCACTCTCTAGTTTATTGAGCCTTAACTACAGTATAATCATACTACTCTGTTTCACTCTCTAGCTTGACATTCTAGGGCAACATTCTCTAACAGTTTCATATACAGGCCACACCCATGCAAGCCAGATTAATGGTAAGGGTGAATTAAGCAGTACATTGTTTAAAGAGCATTTTTATTACTTATATATTTTTATTATGAATCCATTCATTATTTTCTTTTAAATCTCAGCAGTTTTTTAGTTTAGCATTTTAGTAGAATGCACTGTAGCTGTCTGTAAACGATATTGAGTATGTTTGTAATTTCAACAGTGTCTGTGATCATTTGCATGTGTTTGTGATTTTGTGTGGGTGCACGTGCACCATACTTCCTTGTGCGTGTGTGTGTGCACCAGGCTACCTGGATAGTAGTGTGTGTTGTCCTTATCACAGAACATAGAATAGTGTATAATCCTGGTGTTCATTCTAGCTCGGCCTTGTTTACCTCCAGCTCTATATTAACACACCTGCTGCAACCTATTTACAACCCTCCACACTGAAAAGAAATTACTCCAAGATTATTGTTATTATTCATTTAAAAAGGAAATATATGGCTGATAATACATTTTACATTACGGAGCCGGCTTGTTTTGAGGGGAAATATAAAATGAGAAGGAAAGTAAGAGAGCGAGGGGTAGAAAATGGAGCATAAATCGCAGGAAAAAGGTATTTGCGATTCTCTTTGAAGTACTTATTCAACAGGGTAAGCTGCATTTTCGTCAGAGCCTGATAGTGTTCTGGGTAAATACTTAAACCCCTTTAGAGAATTTCATGCAGCACAGATACGGTGCGCTGCGGTGTGGGGCTGCGGAGGCAGCAGTGTTTATGTTACCTGCAGCCACTGCAGCCCACAGCTTTGTACCTGAAGACATAGGTACTGACTGGAATCTCACTAGGGGATTGGCTGTGTGACAGAATCTACAGTAAAACCATTGGGTGTGTGTGTGTGAGAGTGAGAGTGAATAGAAATTTATTTTTTAACCCTTTCACTGCACAGAAGGCCTCCGTCACAGGCCACCCAGCCTTGTGTGCACACACCACACACACGCCACATACACACCACACACACTACACACAGCCTCCAAAGGTCTAAATCCAATTCAGCTGTTGACGTGACGTTGAAGGCGCTCTCGGGATTTCCTCTGTATCATTTTTAAACAATACCTAACAATGATTGACCACATCCTGCTGTTTCTGTTTAATCTGCTGGCATTATTAGTCAAAGATGTAATAGTGTGTGTGATTTTTCTCTCTGATAATTTAACAGTAAACATAATACAAGTCATTGTCTTCTGGAGAAAGGTGTGGTGATTTGGGGTGTTTTGGTTCACACAATGGGAAGAGACCGGAGCCAAGTTGCTCAGTGCTGTCGGCCTTTACTGTATATGGAATATATGGGGCAGTCTGAGACATCATTACCCTACTTTTCATCTTAGATGAACTCCTAATATGGACACATCAAATAAGGAAGTGCTATTGTTTTGCTTCTTATTCCATAATGAAGAAAAAGCTCAGCAAACCCTCAGCTCATTTTCTTGCTCGTTATATTCTCATCCCAAACCATTTATAATTACCTATAGAATATGTCTTTCTTTGTGCGTTCATAAAAAAACAAAGATATTTGTTATTGACACCGGTTTGGGTAATTCATTTTGTGTGTCTGGTGGATTGTGATGTTGACAGTGTTTCTACTGTATTGGTAGACTTTGAAGTCACTTGTCTATTTTTCTTAGAAAACAAATGAGCACTTTACAGGGACTGATCTGTCTCCTCCTCTTAGCAGCTCCTCCAATCCCCTTCCTCCGTTATTTATTTATTTAGCAGGTTGTTTTTCCTCCTAGCCCGGCCCTGATCAGCAAGATAAGTCTTCAGAGGGGGGAGATAACATCCATTAAAGTGCTAAAGAGGAATTACAGGGCAGAGCAGATTAATCACTGCTCAGTTTAATCACATTCACTGTGGCTGTGGACGGGAGGACGGGCGGGCTAGCTGCAGGGCCTCTCCCTGCCTGCTCCTGTCACAGACACCAAGAGGGAGAGAGAGAGAGGGGAAAGGATATATAGAGTGAGAAAGAAAGAGATTGAAGGGAGAGGAGAGAAAGAGAGAGAGAGCGAAAGAGTTAGAAAGAGCAAGAAAGAGAGAGAGATAGAGAAAGACAGACAGTGAGAGAGTTAAACAGAAACAGAGATGAAAGATGTCTCCATACTCCCATACCAAAGCACACCCTCTTTCTGCTGACAATAGACATTAACGTTAACCAACACTTGACATGCAATTATTGCATCACTTTGATCCAGGTGTAATTATTTATTCTCCAACTGATCTGATGCTCGTCTCTATGTGGGATCGAGTCAGTTAACACAGACACAGAGGGGCGGTTCTGTTTTTCTTTTGTGGGAATGAAAACCATACTGTTGGAGGAAGTACTGTTTCACTGTAGGCTCTGGCTCTAGACAGTGTAGCAGAAGACAGGAACATTCGGTCCCACCTTTTCCCCCAGACGCTGAAGGGTGGTGGTTTTGTTTTCTGCAAATAAAAAATGTATTATAAAATGTATTAATGTTTTCCTGTAGCAAACTTGCATGTTCATCCCCTGAGATATATTCTTTCTGTGTCGCAGGCACAGTAGAGGCAAGACACAGTAGTAGCAGACAGGTAGCAAAGTTCATAACTGAAGTACCCCACCTACCTATTCCCCCAGTCTCACCCTTCTGCACATGTTGTGAAATTCCCCATTTTAATTCTCCAAAGTCATCAGTGCAGCTATCGTGTTCAGGCTCTTAAGTGCGTTAAGCTGCGTTGAGAACAAAGAGCAGGAGAACGGGGGAATCCTGACGGGAAGAGGAGTGTAAAATTGTCTGATTCGCTTGAAGAATCGCAAAGAAAGAGAGGAATTATGCAGAAGATGCAGCAGATTATTTGGGACGGTTCAGGTGAGGGGGTGGAGGGAGGAGACACGTGGGGGAAAGTAGAGGAAGAGATAATGGGAGGATTTAAATGGCAGTCAGAGAGAGACAGAGGAGGTAGAGATAGTGGATGAATGGATGTGGGGAGAGAGAGGGAGATGGATGATTTGATGAAGGATGGGTGATGTGAGAGGAGTAGTGGAGCTCAGTAACATGCTGGGAAGTTCCTTAGTTTGTTTCTCTTTCAGGAGGTCCTGTATGAGGTGGACAAGCCAACTGAGATAAAACATCAAGTGTGTTTGTTGGTCAACATATACCTCCACACGTTACTCTCAAGATGATTATTTTGCTATAAAAAAACACAATGATACAGTACAGTATCCCCCAGAAATGTCTTAAACCAACTCCAACTCCTTTTTTAGGGTCATATCATCTCGCTAAAGCTCACAGGGGCAATCAGATCACTGCAGGTAGTGGGGGGGTGGGGTGGTCTCTCCCCTCCAGATAGCTCACGCTGGTGGGCGGTGTTAAGTGGGTGAGATGTAGGACAGTGTAATTAACGCTAGTCCTTTAGAGGGGCCCGCCTCCCTCCGTGGGGAGCGCCAGATATAGCTCTCATTAATTTCTATTTATGTGTAATGAGAGGGTCATGTACGGTGTAATAAATGTCTGTTTTATTTGGGTAAGAGCTGCCTGGAGGGCTGCATCCTCTCTCTGCTGGCTAACTGCCTTATAAACACTGTTTACCCACTCAGCTCCCAGCAGCCTGCCTGGCTCCCTGGGTGGGGAGCACGAACACACAATGAAATGAGCAGGGGTGTGTGTGTAGTAGGATTAATTCACAAGTCTAAAAACAGATAGTATCCTTTCCATTTTCTAAATTCATATTACTCATGAATGTAAATGGTGGTTGTCTTGTTCTAGACCACCCAGTACAGGAGACGGGGGTTCATACGGGTCAGTTAGCCTCATGTCTGTCAGAGCCTGGGGACCTTATAGAGGAGCTGTCTGTATTAGCCCTGACAGTACTCTACTACAGCCTTTACAATGGGACTGCACCCCTAGGGAACACCTACTAGTCCACTATGTATTCCTCTCTCTCTAACAGACTTAGCAGACCTGCCAGCTTCACTCCCAGGATAAAGACATGAGTGGGATCTGACAGGTCTTTCACACAGCAATGTAGCCCTACCTCAGGCCTTTCTGTTCATACAGTCACATACCTCTCTAGCCAGAGCAGTGATGGACCTCAGGCCTTTCTGTTCCTACAGTCACATACCTCTCTAGCCAGAGCAGTGATGGACCTCAGGCCTTTCTGTTCCTACAGTCACATACCTCTCTAGCCAGAGCAGTGATGGACCTCAGGCCTTTCTGTTCCTACAGTCACATACCTCTCTAACCAGAGCAGTGATGGACCTCAGGCCTTTCTGTTCATACAGTCACATACCTCTCTAGCCAGAGCAGTGATGGACCTCAGGCCTTTCTGTTCATACAGTCACATACCTCTCTAGCCAGAGCAGTGATGGACCTCAGGCCTTTCTGTTCCTACAGTCACATACCTTTCTAGCCAGAGCAGTGATGGACCTCAGGCCTTTCTGTTCCTACAGTCACATACCTCTCTAGCCAGAGCAGTGATGGACCTCAGGCCTTTCTGTTCATACAGTCACACACCTCTCTAGCCAGAGCAGTGATGGACCTCAGGCCTTTCTGTTCATACAGTCACATACCTCTCTAGCCAGAGCAGTGATGGACCTCAGGCCTTTCTGTTCATACAGTCACATACCTTTCTAGCCAGAGCAGTGATGGACCTCAGGCCTTTCTGTTCATACAGTCACATACCTCTCTAGCCAGAGCAGTGATGGACCTCAGGCCTTTCTGTTCATACAGTCACATACCTCTCTAGCCAGAGCAGTGATGGACCTCAGGCCTTTCTGTTCCTACAGTCACATACCTCTCTAGCCAGAGCAGTGATGGACCTCAGGCCTTTCTGTTCATACAGTCACATACCTCTCTAGCAAGAGCAGTGATGGACCTCAGGCTTTTCTGTTCATACAGTCACATACCACTCTAGCCAGAGCTGGGGTTGACCCGATGGGTCTGAGGCCTGTGTTCTTTCAATGGAACGATTAAATCACATCATTTTCAGCCCTACTCTAATGTTAACTCTAGTCAATCAGAGCTTACCTCCTATAAATGGCCCAGTTCTGTCCCTATAGACATGCTAAACCTGTCACGCCCTGACCTTAGTTATCTATGTTTTCTTTATTATTTTGGTTAGGTCAGGGTGTGACGAGGGTGGTATGCTTGTTTTGTATTGTCTAGTTTTTTTTGTATGTCTAGGAGTTTTGGTAAGTCTAGGTATATGTATGTCTATGGTGGCCTGAATTGGTTCCCAATCAGAGGCAGCTGTTTATCATTGTCTCTGATTGGGGATCATATTTAGGTTGCCATTTTCCCTTTTGGTTTTGTGGGTTCTTGATCTATGTTTAGTTGCCTGTCTGCACTATCCATATTAGCTTCACGGTTCGTTTTGTTATTTTGTTCGTTTTGTTCAGTGTTCGTTCTTTTAAAGAAGAATGTACGCTTACCACGCTGCACCTTGGTCTCCTTCTTACGACGGCCGTGACAGAAGAACCCACCACAAAAGGACCAAGCAGCGTGTGAATGAGGAGCGGACATCCTGGGCCCGGGAGAAAGATGAGTGGAGGACATCCTGGACCTGGGAGGAGGTAATAGCAGGGGACAAGACCTTGCCATGGAAGCAGGTGGAGATAGCACAGGAGGAACGGCGACGATACGAGGGGACACGGTTAGCAAGGAAGCCTGAGAGGCAGCCCCAACACATTTTTTTTGGGGGGGAGGGGGGGGGGGGGGGGGGGGGGGCACACGAGGACATTGGCTGAGTCAGGTGGGAGGCCTGAGCCAACTCCTCGTGCTTACCGTGGGGAGCGTGTAACTGGTCAGGCACCATGTAATTGGTCAGGCACCGTGTTTTTCAGAGATGCGCACGGTTTCTCCAGTTCGCATTTTTAGCCCGGTGCGCTCTATTCCAGCTCCTTGCATTTGCCGAGCTAGAATGGGCATCCAGCCAGGACGCATTGAGCCAGCTCTACGTTCCAGATCTCCAATGCGTCTCTACGGCCCAGTGTACGTCCTGTGCCTCCTCTCCGCACTCGCCCTGAGATGCGTGTCATCAGCCCGGTACCACCAGTTCCGGCACCACGCATCAGGCCTCCAGTGCGCTTCCACAGTCCAGTACGGCCTGTGCCTCTTCCCCGCACCTGCCCTGAGGTGCGTGTCCTCAGCCCGGTACCACCAGTTCCGGCACCATGCATCAGGCTTCCAGTGCGCTTCCATAGTCCAGAGCTTCCGGCGACAGTACCCAGTCCAGAGCTTCCGGCGACAGTACCCAGTCCAGAGCTTCCGGCGACAGTACCCAGTCCAGAGCTTCCGGCGACCGTACCCAGTCCAGAGCTTCCGGCGACCGTACCCAGTCCAGAGCTTCCGGCGACCGTACCCAGTCCAGAGCTTCCGGCGACCGTACCCAGTCCAGAGCTTCCGGCGACCGTACCCAGTCCAGAGCTTCCGGCGACCGTACCCAGTCCAGAGCTTCCGGCGACCGTACCCAGTCCAGAGCTTCCGGCGACCGTACCCAGTCCAGAGCTTCCGGCGACAGTACCCAGTCCAGAGCTTCCGGCGACAGTACCCAGTCCAGAGCTTCCGGCGACAGTACCCAGTCCAGAGCTTCCGGCGACAGTACCCAGTCCAGAGCTTCCGGCGACAGTACCCAGTCCAGAGCTTCCGGCGACAGTACCCAGTCCAGAGCTTCCGGCGACAGTACCCCGATCTCCAGTCCGGAGCCTCCGGCGGCGATCCCCAGCCCGGGGCCTCCGGCGATGATCCCCAGTCTGGATCTACAAAGGCGGATGGATCAGTGTAAAGAGGGGGGGCGGCGTCCAGAACCAGAGCCGCCACCGAGGGTAGATGCCCACCTGGACCCTCCCCTATATGTTCAGGTTTGCGGTCGGGAGTCCGCACCTATGGAGGGGGGGGGGGGGGGGGGGGGGGTACTGTCACGCCCTGACCTTAGTTATCTATGTTTTCTTTATTATTTTGGTTAGGTCAGGGTGTGACAAGGGTGGGTATGCTTGTTTTGTATTGTCTAGGGTTTTTTGTATGTCTAGGGGTTTTGCTAAGTCTAGGTATGTCTATGGTGGCCTGAATTGGTTCCCAATCAGAGGCAGCTGTTTATCGTTGTCTCTGATTGGGGATCATATTTAGGTTGCCATTTTCCCTTTTGGTTTTGTGGGGTCTTGATCTATGTTTAGTTGCCTGTCTGCACTATCCATATTAGCTTCACGGTTCGTTTTGTTATTTTGTTCGTTTTGTTCAGTGTTCGTTCTTTTAATAAAGAAGAATGTACGCTTACCACACTGCCCCTTGGTCTCCTCCTTACGACGGCCGTGACAAAACCACCTTATCCTATGCTAGCGATGCTGCAGGAGAATGATGGAAATCCCCATTATTGTTTTGCATTTTTTTAGGCAATGAGGTGTGGAGCATTGGAGTGTGTGTAACATTGTAACTTTCTGGGAGAGATCCTGGCTTTCCCCCAGTCAGCAAAAAGCTTTTATTGGCAAGAGAGAGGTGCTGATCCGAATCTGCTATCTACAATCTGTGATCAACCTTTAGGTGGAGGGAGCAGTCTAGTAGCATGCTCATGTGAGCAAGTGCCATGTGTCCTCCATCTCTGTCAAGCGCCATCTTTTCTGTCCTAAATTAGTCCTTACACCCCAGATGCTTTCTTATGGTGGACGGTGATTCATTTTGTCTAGGTCAGGAAGGCTGGGGTAGTAGTCTGTGTAGAATGTGTATGTCCTTACCAGTCCCCTGATGTGGAGGCAAATATGTGTGTGTGTGTGTGTGTGTGTGTGTGTGTGTGTGTGTGGTAGCCATCTGCAGCCATCTTAGATGGGGTTATGTGGTTTAACCATTACATTCAACTGTATCCGCTCTCATGCTGACCTGTGTGACGGTTAGAGCCGTGCGAGTGGGGTTTTTGTTAGATGTTTGTGGGGCTGAATTGGACTGTTGGATTGCGACCCTAAAACAGATTTGCTTTTTCTTTCCCACCAAATGGCACGACCACAAAAGCCAATCGGGTTCTGCCTCATTTGGCCCTGTGCAAAGCATATGTCCGTCCATCCTCCCTGCATTCTGCCCTTAAAGATGGACTGTAGCTCTGCCTTACATAGACGCCCTGCCCTTGCTAGTGCATGACAATGCCTTCAAACACACTCACTTGTTGAGGCCTACTCCTTCTATGGTGTCTCTTTACAACCCCCCCTTGTCTGCTCAAATGTGCTTCTCTGACGTTTCAGACACATTTTTCTAATGTTTTACACTTCATATAATCCGGTGTGTATAGAGAAGCCCAGTTTGGGGGTGACATAATTGATGGCACCCATGACCCTTAGGGGGTCAATCTGGTGGAAAGGGCAACCTTTCAATTACCACACACACACACTCACACACACTCACTCACACTCACACACACACACACACACACACACACACACACACACACACACACACACACACACACACACACACACACACACACACACACACACACACACTCACACTCACCCCCCCCCCCCCCCCCCAACTCATCTCTAGGGGCCTGAATAGACATATGATCTCCTCCCACCCCTTCTCTGTAAGAGGCCTAGTGTTTTTCCAGCCCCTCAGCCTGTTCACTCCAATGCCTGCTCAGCTTTAGTGATGTCAACAGTCAGGGGCCTTCAAAGTGGAAAGGAGCCTGCACAGTGATGAGACCAAGTCAACATATGACACTAATTCACCCGAACCATCCCAGTCAGTCCCCCTGCAGAAGCTTTAGCTATCTTCCCACCAGTCCTCGTGGACATTTGGCAAATCAACTGCCAGCCAGGTGTCTATAGGGTGCGTCTCTGATAGGCAGGAGTAGGTAAGAGCACCACTTTTATTACTGGAAGGTGGCTCGGGCTTATTTCCTGGGCTAATATAATGTTTCCAGCCGTGTGACTGTTACCCCCAGAGCAACGTAACCTGGGGAAGCCAGAGAGTGAGAGAGAGAGACACACACACACACACACACACACACACACACACACACACACACACACACACACACACACACACACACACACACACACACACACACACACACACAGCATGATCACAGTTCCCTGGTTGTCCATATCACCCAGCAGAAGCTATCAATTACCCGAAGCAAGGTGCCTGATGCCTTTTTCCACCGACCAGTTGTGGAAGTCATATTGGTTTCATGTATTAGCAGCTTGCCAAACTCCCACTCCCTGGGCCTATGAAATAAGATGTCGGGGCAGGAGCAACTGGAGCAGCCACTAAGTGTCAGAAGATTTGCAGAATAGGCCTGAAATCTACCCTGAGCTAGAGTGATGGCGTCAGACCAAAAGGGGCGATGGAGTGAGTGAGAGTAGGGCTGGATGAAGAGAGCTAGAAAGAGACACAGAGAGAGAGGGACACACAGAGAGAGTGAGAGAGAGGGACAGATAGAAAGACATGGAGAAAGAGTGAGAGAGAGCAGGGTTAAGACTGGCTGGTTCAGATATCTGTGTGGATGTTTGAGGTTGGCCGTCTTGGTCAGCGTGACATGAGCTCCTCCATGTAGCTGGTTGTGTAAGAGAGGCCCCAGCAGTCGTAAACAGAAGGATGGATTACTGGGCCGGGCTAGGCCTCCATTATGGGCAGTTTGTAGTTGGCACAGAGAGTCTGACGAGGAGGCCTGTACATTGCTGGGACTGGTAAATGTGGCTGTGCAGGGAGTTGGGGGACTACTGAAAGAGGTAGAGGTGAGGCTGCCAGTCAGACAGACAGAGGTGGGCAGAGCAGTAAGGTATATGCTTTCCCTATCTCTAACCACTGATAAAGGGTCAGATATGTCTTTACTCTGCAATGGATAAGGTTAGAATTGAGGGTAGGTTAATATGATCTTAGATCTGTGGGTAACTTTTAACTGCAGTGTGGGGAGATGAGTGTGAGTCATAGCCTGGTCCGAAAGAGGGAGTAGAGTCAGATATAATCCAACATGCCTGCAACTGCTGATCTGAAGTCAGGCAGTAAGACTTTTCATGGGGTGTTAACAATTTGAAAGATACTCTAGGGTCAGTCTGAATGCACTACAGTATTTATGGTATGTGAATCACTCTGGAGCTTATTTTCCTATCACTTCCTACTTCCTCTCCAGTAATATGCTTTCTGTAAGTTACACTGTGACCAAACCAGTCACTTTTGGACTGGTAGTGAAGCATAGCACCATAATAACACAGCCCCGTCTACCCTGACTTTTATTTTGTTCCCAGTCGTTTTATATGGAAACACAAATGGTGGTATTTGAGATCAGATGTTAGATAGTTGTTTGTTAGTTGTCCGTGTCACCAGGTGACGTGGAGAGGATCTGTCTGCACCACGTACTCTCACTACCGGTGTCCCCCAGGGCTCGGTTCTAGGCCATCTCCTTTTCTCTCTATACACCAAGTCACTCGGCTCCGTCATATCCTCACATGGTCTCTCCTATCATTGCTATGCGGATGACACTCAACTACTTTTCACTTTCCCCCTTCTGACACCCAGGTGGCGACACTCATCTCTGCGTGCCTGGCAGATATCTCAACTTGGATGACGGCCCACCACCTCAAGCTCAACCTCGACAAGACTGAGCTGCTCTTCCTCCCGTCGAAGGCCTGTCCGCTCGCCATCACAGTTAACAACTCCACAGTGTCACCCTCCCAGAGTGGAAAGAATCTTGGTGTGACCCTAGACAACACCCTGTCGTTCTCTGCAAACATCAAAGCAGTGACTCGCTCCTGCAGGTTCATGCTCTACAACATCTGTAGAGTACGACCCTACCTCACACAGGTCCTAATCCAGGGTCTTGTCCTGTACCGCCTGGACTACTGCAACTCTCTGTTGGCTGGGCTCCCTGCTTGTACCACCAAACCCCTACAACTTATCCAGAACGCTGCAGCCTGCCTGGTTTTCAACCTTCCCAAGTTCTCTCATGTCACCACGCTCCTTCGCACACTCCACTGGCTTCCAGTTGAAGCTCACATCCACTAAAAGACCATGGTACTTGCCTACGGAACAGCAAGAGGAACTGCCCATCCCTACCTTCAGGCTATTCTCAAACCCTACACCCCAACCCGAGCACTCCGTTCTGCTACCTCAGGTCTCTTGGCAGGCTGCCCTGGGGTTTGGTCTTTAGAAGTTGTTCTCAGTCTATGTTTGTATTCATTTACCTAAGCTAGGAAATCTGGAGGCCTTTCTTTAGATTAAATGCACAATGCTGGAGCTGGTGGACAATAGTATAGAGCTGGATCTGGGTGTGGCAGCTATAGGTTCCCCTCTGCCCTTTCTCTCCCCCTTGGTCCCTACCCCAGGTCACGGGGACATCTCTGGTCAGCATCAGGAAGCTGAGGACGGGTGCTGTCATCTGGATGTAAACAGAGGGGGAGGAGGGGGCCACCTGGTGCTAACAGATGACTCTGAGATGATAAAGGTGTGGGCTGTGGGTATAGGGCAGGCTGGCCTGGGTAGGTGTGGGCTGTGGGAGTAGGGCAGGTGTGGGCTGTGGGTGTAGGGCAGGCTGGGCTGGGTAGGTGTGGGCTGTGGGAGTAGGGCAGGCTGGCCTGGGTAGGTGTGGGCTGTGGGAGTAGGGCAGGTGTGGGCTGTGGGTGTAGGGCAGGCTGGGCTGGGTAGGTGTGGGCTGTGGGAGTAGGGCAGGTGTGGGCTGTGGGTGTAGGGCAGGCTGGCCTGGGTAGGTGTGGGCTGTGGGTGTAGGGCAGGCTGGCCTGGGTAGGTGTGGGCTGTGGGTGTAGGGCAGGCTGGCCTGGGCAGGTGTGGGCTGTGGGAGTAGGGCAGGTGTGGGCTGTGGGTGTAGGGCAGGCTGGGCTGGGTAGGTGTGGGCTGTGGGAGTAGGGCAGGTGTGGGCTGTGGGTGTAGGGCAGGCTGGCCTGGGTAGGTGTGGGCTGTGGGTGTAGGGCAGGCTGGCCTGGGTAGGTGTGGGCTGTGGGAGTAGGGCAGGTGTGGGCTGTGGGTGTAGGGCAGGCTGGGCTGGGTAGATGTGGACTGTGGGAGTAGGGCAGGTGTGGGCTGTCGGTGTAGGGCAGGCTGGGCTGGGTAGGTGTGGGCTGTGGGAGTAGGGTAGGTGTGGGCTGTGGGAGTAGGGCAGGTGTGGGCTGTGGGAGTAGGGCAGGTGTGGGCTTGGGGTGTAGGGCAGGCTGGGGCTGGGTAGGTGTGGGGCTGTGTAGGTGTGGGCTGTAGGTGTAGGGCAGGCCGGGGTGGGTAGGTGTGGGGCTGGGTAGGTGTGTGGTGTAGGGCAGGTCGGGCTGGGTAGGTGTGGGGCTGGGTAGGTGTGGGCTGTAGGTGTAGAGCAGGCCGGGCTGGGTAGGTGTGGGGATGGGTAGGTGTGGGCTGTAGGTGTAGGGCAGGCCGGGCTGGATAGGTGTGGGGCTGGGTAGGTGTGGGCTGTAGGTGTAGGGCAGGCCAGTGTGGGGCTGGGTAGGTGTGGGCTGTAGGTGTAGGGCAGGCCGGTGTGGGGCTGGGTAGGTGTGGGTCTGGGGGGTGGTAAGGAACTTGCTCTGGCCCAGTGCAGTAAACAAGCAGTAGAGTCTCTAAGGGGCCTGGGGATCAGCCTGGGGCTAAACCTGAAGGCGTCACTCATCACCGGTCAGTCAGACCTCCTGAACACAGCACAACAAACACACATAGAGAAACACACACACACATACGCCCCTCGCCCCTCTCGGGAGCCTGTTGCCATTGTGTTTACTAAGAATTAACAGGAGAGGTGAGCGTGGGTTCAGGCCCGCCATCAGTATGAGGGTCCTGTTGTGGGTCTTCTCCTGCTCCTTTGGTGGCTTCTGTCATCATCCATGCTGGGGCAGAGGGGGGACAGAGGGGATCTTCCCCTCTCCTCTGAACCCCTGACCCCTCACACCTTCAGGGTGAAGAGACACATACTGAGTCAGCGTTTAGTGGGGTTGAAACAGGTTTCAGTTCAGTTCTGGTTCAGTTTTACTCAGCAGTGCTGAATCACACAGCAGACAAACACGGTTTAGGAGTACTGTAAAGGAAAGCAATCCATAGAGATGGTGAGAACTCATTTCAGAGACGTTGATACACACGGAATGCACTTTCTCATAGTTTCTCAAGCTGTCAATCATATGAAGATTAGTACTTGATGCAAGGTGACGGCTACAGTACAGTTTCCATAGGGACCAGACCTATAGCCAGCCACCATTCACCAGTCTCATTCTCCTCAGGTGCAATCGGTCACATGTCCTCGGCTCGCCGCCCGTGTCATCAAATGTTTTGACAGCTGTCCCGTCGGTGTAGGAGGAAGTGAGGGTGATTTGAACGTCTCTGAATCCTGCTTCGCTCCCTTAAGAACCCACAATCAAACCTGTTCTCACACGAATGGAGACAGACAGGTGGATTGTCAGAAACTGATTAAAAAGGCTGGGAAAAGAGTCTCCCTTGCATTGTGGGTTTTGAAAGAGAGGAGGGGGAGAATGGAGATGAGATGGAAAGAGAGAGCTGTGCAATAGGAGGAAATGAAAGTCTGTGACTGGTGGATGTGACAGGAAGAGACTGCTCTTAACAAGCAGTCAAAGTCAGTCAGAGTAACAGATCCATCACACCTCCCTCTGAGGGACGGCGAGAAACAGAGGGAGAAAGAGATGGAGGGGAGAGAGCAAGGGTGGGAGAGAGAGACCGAGAGACGAAGAGAGAGAGAGATGGAAAGAGAGACTGAGATGGAGGGACGGAGGGAGAGAGATGGAGAGAGAAAAAGACTGAAGGGAAAGAGGGATTTGAGCGTCACTGACAGAACTGCATTTAATTTGGGCTGCCAGATCCCTTTTCATTTCACTTCCTCTGAAGCAGCTTAGAGAAAAGGAGGAGAGGAGAAGACAGAAGAGGAGGAGAGAAAACAGAGGAGAGGAACAGAGAGAGGAATGCGAGAGGAGAGGTTACCAGTATGTTCCAGATTAACGTTGATGCACCACGTCACACTCTAAGCCTCCCTGTAATTCATGTTCAACAGGGGATACTCACACATTACACACCAGTGGTATACGTGATTAATTGACTCACTCTCTAATATTTGGGGTAATTTGCCATCCTCTGATGTGAAACTGCCTTCATATTCTGTCTGGATTATCTCTAGGTCCTTTTTGGAGGACATTTTGCTGGGGTTTTGTGATAAGGCTATGGCAAGGTTAGCGTTGGAGTTGTGAGCGAGGGATAGAGTTTGGCTTGTGGTAAAGGATGAGATCAAGGTTCAATCTTGGTCAGAATTGTGTCACAGTGGCTATTACAGTCCAGTTTTGTCACTCATTTCATGTATCTGATTGGCAGATTGAAGTGATTTTTTTCAGGATAACCAGCATAAAAAAACAGTTTGATACTAAAAATATTATTTACTAATGTCACTACACAAGGGAGGTCTGCTAAACAAAAACCTGATGAAAAGGCGTTTACATATAATGTAAGTACAGGAAATTAATATTCAAATTTGGAGTTTGTGACATCAACTATGAGTCTATTACAGCATTATAGACTCTACTCCCTGCATTATAGACTCTACTCCCTGCATTATAGACACTGCTCCCTGCATTATAGACTCTATTCCATGCATTATAGACACTGCTCCATGCATTATAGACACTACTCCCTGCATTATAGACACTACTCCCTGCATTATAGACTCTACTCCCTGCATTATAGACACTGCTCCCTGCATTATAGACTCTACTCCCTGCATTATAGACTCTACTCCCTGCATTATAGACACTGCTCCCTGCATTATAGACTATACTCCCTGCATTATAGACGCTATACCCTGCATTATAGACTCTATTCCCTGCATTATAGACTCTACTCCCTGCATTATAGACACTACTCCCTGCATTATAGACGCTATACCCTGCATTATAGACTCTATACCCTGCATTATAGACACTGCTCCCTGCATTATAGACTCTATTCCCTGCATTATAGACACTGCTCCCTGCATTATAGACTCTACTCCCTGCATTATAGACTCTACTCCCTGCGTTATAGACTCTACTCCCTGCGTTATAGACTCTACTCCCTGCATTATAGACACTGCTCCCTGCATTATAGACTCTATTCCATGCATTATAGACTCTACTCCCTGCATTATAGACTCTATTCCATGCATTATAGACACTACTCCCTGCATTATAGACTCTACTCCCTGCATTATAGACTCTACTCCCTGCGTTATAGACTCTACTCCCTGCGTTATAGACTCTACTCCCTGCATTATAGACACTGCTCCCTGCATTATAGACTCTATTCCATGCATTATAGACTCTACTCCCTGCATTATAGACTCTATTCCATGCATTATAGACACTACTCCCTGCATTATAGACTATACTCCCTGCATTATAGACTCTACTCCCTGCATTATAGACACTACTCCCTGCATTATAGACACTACTCCCTGCATTATAGACACTACTCCCTGCATTATAGACACTACTCCCTGCATTATAGACTCTACTCCCTGCATTATAGACTCTATTCCATGCATTATAGACTCTACTCCCTGCATTATAGACTCTACTCCCTGCATTATAGACTCTACTCCCTGCGTTATAGACACTGCTCCCTGCATTATAGACTCTACTCCCTGCATTATAGACACTGCTCCCTGCATTATAGACTCTATTCCATGCATTATAGACACTACTCCCTGCATTATAGACTATACTCCCTGCATTATAGACGCTATACCCTGCATTATAGACTCTATACCCTGCATTATAGACTCTACTCCCTGCATTATAGACTCTATTCCATGCATTATAGACACTACTCCCTGCATTATAGACTCTACTCCCTGCATTATAGACTCTACTCCCTGCATTATAGACTATACTCCCTGCATTATAGACTATATACCCTGCATTATATAGACTATATACCCTGCATTATAGACTCTACTCCCTGCATTATAGACTCTACTCCCTGCATTATAGACTCTACTCCCTGCATTATAGACTCTACTCCCTGCATTATAGACTCTACTCCCTGCATTATAGACTCTACTCCCTGCATTATAGACTCTACTCCCTGCATTATAGACTCTACTCCCTGCATTATAGACACTGCTCCCTGCATTATAGACTCTATTCCATGCATTATAGACTCTACTCCCTGCATTATAGACTCTACTCCCTGCATTATAGACTCTACTCCCTGCATTATAGACACTGCTCCCTGCATTATAGACTCTACTCCCTGCATTATAGACACTGCTCCCTGCATTATAGACTCTATTCCATGCATTATAGACACTACTCCCTGCATTATAGACTATACTCCCTGCATTATAGACGCTATACCCTGCATTATAGACTCTATACCCTGCATTATAGACTCTACTCCCTGCATTATAGACTCTATTCCATGCATTATAGACACTACTCCCTGCATTATAGACTCTACTCCCTGCATTATAGACTCTACTCCCTGCATTATAGACTATACTCCCTGCATTATAGACTATATACCCTGCATTATATAGACTATATACCCTGCATTATAGACTCTACTCCCTGCATTATAGACTCTACTCCCTGCATTATAGACTCTACTCCCTGCATTATAGACTCTACTCCCTGCATTATAGACTCTACTCCCTGCATTATAGACTCTACTCCCTGCATTATAGACACTGCTCCCTGCATTATAGACTCTATTCCATGCATTATAGACACTACTCCCTGCATTATAGACTATACTCCCTGCATTATAGACGCTATACCCTGCATTATAGACTCTATACCCTGCATTATAGACTCTACTCCCTGCATTATAGACTCTATTCCATGCATTATAGACACTACTCCCTGCATTATAGACTCTACTCCCTGCATTATAGACTCTACTCCCTGCATTATAGACTATACTCCCTGCATTATAGACTATATACCCTGCATTATATAGACTATATACCCTGCATTATAGACTCTACTCCCTGCATTATAGACTCTACTCCCTGCATTATAGACTCTACTCCCTGCATTATAGACTCTACTCCCTGCATTATAGACTCTACTCCCTGCATTATAGACTCTACTCCCTGCATTATAGACTCTACTCCCTGCATTATAGACTCTACTCCCTGCATTATAGACTCTACTCCCTGCATTATAGACTCTACTCCCTGCATTATAGACTCTACTCCCTGCATTATAGACTCTACTCCCTGCATTATAGACTCTACTCCCTGCATTATAGACTCTACTCCCTGCATTATAGACTCTACTCCCTGCATTATAGACTCTACTCCCTGCATTATAGACTCTACTCCCTGCATTATAGACTCTATTCCATGCATTATAGACACTACTCCCTGCATCATAGACTCTACTCCCTGCATTATAGACTCTACTCCCTGCATTATAGACTCTACTCCCTGCATTATAGACTCTACTCCCTGCGTTATAGACTCTACTCCCTGCGTTATAGACTCTACTCCCTGCGTTATAGACTCTACTCCCTGCGTTATAGACTCTATTCCATGCGTTATAGACGCTACTCCCTGCGTTATAGACGCTACTCCCTGCGTTATAGACGCTACTCCCTGCGTTATAGACGCTACCCCTTGCGTTATAGACGCTACCCCTTGCGTTATAGACGCTACCCCCTGCGTTATAGACGCTACCCCCTGCGTTATAGACGCTACCCCCTGCGTTATAGACGCTACTCCCTGCGTTATAGACGCTACTCCCTGCGTTATAGACGCTACTCCCTGCGTTATAGACGCTACTCCCTGCGTTATAGACGCTACTCCCTGCGTTATAGACGCTACTCCCTGCGTTATAGACGCTACCCCTTGCGTTATAGACGCTACCCCTTGCGTTATAGACGCTACCCCTTGCGTTATAGACGCTACTCCCTGCGTTATAGACGCTACTCCCTGCGTTATAGACGCTACTCCCTGCGTTATAGACGCTACACCCTGCATTATAGACACTGCTCCCTGCATTATAGACTCTATTCCCTGCATTATAGACACTGCTCCCTGCATTATAGACTCTACTCCCTGCATTATAGACTCTACTCCCTGCGTTATAGACTCTACTCCCTGCGTTATAGACTCTACTCCCTGCATTATAGACACTGCTCCCTGCATTATAGACTCTATTCCATGCATTATAGACTCTACTCCCTGCATTATAGACTCTATTCCATGCATTATAGACACTACTCCCTGCATTATAGACTCTACTCCCTGCATTATAGACTCTACTCCCTGCGTTATAGACTCTACTCCCTGCGTTATAGACTCTACTCCCTGCATTATAGACACTGCTCCCTGCATTATAGACTCTATTCCATGCATTATAGACTCTACTCCCTGCATTATAGACTCTATTCCATGCATTATAGACACTACTCCCTGCATTATAGACTATACTCCCTGCATTATAGACTCTACTCCCTGCATTATAGACACTACTCCCTGCATTATAGACACTACTCCCTGCATTATAGACACTACTCCCTGCATTATAGACACTACTCCCTGCATTATAGACTCTACTCCCTGCATTATAGACTCTATTCCATGCATTATAGACTCTACTCCCTGCATTATAGACTCTACTCCCTGCATTATAGACTCTACTCCCTGCGTTATAGACACTGCTCCCTGCATTATAGACTCTACTCCCTGCATTATAGACACTGCTCCCTGCATTATAGACTCTATTCCATGCATTATAGACACTACTCCCTGCATTATAGACTATACTCCCTGCATTATAGACGCTATACCCTGCATTATAGACTCTATACCCTGCATTATAGACTCTACTCCCTGCATTATAGACTCTATTCCATGCATTATAGACACTACTCCCTGCATTATAGACTCTACTCCCTGCATTATAGACTCTACTCCCTGCATTATAGACTATACTCCCTGCATTATAGACTCTACTCCCTGCATTATATAGACTATATACCCTGCATTATAGACTCTACTCCCTGCATTATAGACTCTACTCCCTGCATTATAGACTCTACTCCCTGCATTATAGACTCTACTCCCTGCATTATAGACTCTACTCCCTGCATTATAGACTCTACTCCCTGCATTATAGACTCTACTCCCTGCATTATAGACTCTACTCCCTGCATTATAGACACTGCTCCCTGCATTATAGACTCTATTCCATGCATTATAGACTCTACTCCCTGCATTATAGACTCTACTCCCTGCATTATAGACTCTACTCCCTGCATTATAGACACTGCTCCCTGCATTATAGACTCTACTCCCTGCATTATAGACACTGCTCCCTGCATTATAGACTCTATTCCATGCATTATAGACACTACTCCCTGCATTATAGACTATACTCCCTGCATTATAGACGCTATACCCTGCATTATAGACTCTATACCCTGCATTATAGACTCTACTCCCTGCATTATAGACTCTATTCCATGCATTATAGACACTACTCCCTGCATTATAGACTCTACTCCCTGCATTATAGACTCTACTCCCTGCATTATAGACTATACTCCCTGCATTATAGACTATATACCCTGCATTATATAGACTATATACCCTGCATTATAGACTCTACTCCCTGCATTATAGACTCTACTCCCTGCATTATAGACTCTACTCCCTGCATTATAGACTCTACTCCCTGCATTATAGACTCTACTCCCTGCATTATAGACTCTACTCCCTGCATTATAGACACTGCTCCCTGCATTATAGACTCTATTCCATGCATTATAGACACTACTCCCTGCATTATAGACTATACTCCCTGCATTATAGACGCTATACCCTGCATTATAGACTCTATACCCTGCATTATAGACTCTACTCCCTGCATTATAGACTCTATTCCATGCATTATAGACACTACTCCCTGCATTATAGACTCTACTCCCTGCATTATAGACTCTACTCCCTGCATTATAGACTATACTCCCTGCATTATAGACTATATACCCTGCATTATATAGACTATATACCCTGCATTATAGACTCTACTCCCTGCATTATAGACTCTACTCCCTGCATTATAGACTCTACTCCCTGCATTATAGACTCTACTCCCTGCATTATAGACTCTACTCCCTGCATTATAGACTCTACTCCCTGCATTATAGACTCTACTCCCTGCATTATAGACTCTACTCCCTGCATTATAGACTCTACTCCCTGCATTATAGACTCTACTCCCTGCATTATAGACTCTACTCCCTGCATTATAGACTCTACTCCCTGCATTATAGACTCTACTCCCTGCATTATAGACTCTACTCCCTGCATTATAGACTCTACTCCCTGCATTATAGACTCTACTCCCTGCATTATAGACTCTACTCCCTGCATTATAGACTCTACTCCCTGCATTATAGACTCTATTCCATGCATTATAGACACTACTCCCTGCATCATAGACTCTACTCCCTGCATTATAGACTCTACTCCCTGCATTATAGACTCTACTCCCTGCGTTATAGACTCTACTCCCTGCGTTATAGACTCTACTCCCTGCGTTATAGACTCTACTCCCTGCGTTATAGACTCTACTCCCTGCGTTATAGACTCTATTCCATGCGTTATAGACGCTACTCCCTGCGTTATAGACGCTACTCCCTGCGTTATAGACGCTACTCCCTGCGTTATAGACGCTACCCCTTGCGTTATAGACGCTACCCCTTGCGTTATAGACGCTACCCCCTGCGTTATAGACGCTACTCCCTGCGTTATAGACGCTACTCCCTGCGTTATAGACGCTACTCCCTGCGTTATAGACGCTACTCCCTGCGTTATAGACGCTACTCCCTGCGTTATAGACGCTACTCCCTGCGTTATAGACGCTACTCCCTGCGTTATAGACGCTACTCCCTGCGTTATAGACGCTACCCCTTGCGTTATAGACGCTACCCCTTGCGTTATAGACGCTACCCCTTGCGTTATAGACGCTACTCCCTGCGTTATAGACGCTACTCCCTGCGTTATAGACGCTACTCCCTGCGTTATAGACGCTACTCCCTGCGTTATAGACGCTACTCCCTGCGTTATAGACGCTACTCCCTGCGTTATAGACGCTACTCCCTGCGTTATAGACGCTACTCCCTGCGTTATAGACGCTACCCCTTGCGTTATAGACGCTACCCCTTGCGTTATAGACGCTACCCCTTGCGTTATAGACGCTACCCCCTGCGTTATAGACGCTACCCCCTGCGTTATAGACGCTACCCCCTGCGTTATAGACGCTACCCCCTGCGTTATAGACGCTACTCCCTGCGTTGTAGACGCTACTCCCTGCGTTGTAGACGCTACTCCCTGCGTTGTAGACGCTACTCCCTGCGTTGTAGACGCTACTCCCTGCGCTGTAGACGCTACTCCCTGCGCTGTAGACGCTACTCCCTGCGTTGTAGACGCTACTCCCTGCGTTATAGACGCTACTCCCTGCGTTATAGACGCTACTCCCTGCGTTATAGACGCTACTCCCTGCGTTGTAGACGCTACTCCCTGCGCTGTAGACGCTACTCCCTGCGCTGTAGACGCTACTCCCTGCGCTGTAGACGCTACTCCCTGCGTTGTAGACGCTACTCCCTGCGTTATAGACGCTACTCCCTGCGTTATAGACGCTACTCCCTGCGTTATAGACGCTACTCCCTGCGTTATAGACGCTACTCCCTGCGTTATAGACGCTACTCCCTGCGTTATAGACGCTACTCCCTGCGTTATAGACGCTACTCCCTGCGTTATAGACGCTACTCCCTGCGTTATAGACGCTACTCCCTGCGTTATAGACGCTACTCCCTGCGTTATAGACGCTACCCCTTGCGTTATAGACGCTACCCCTTGCGTTATAGACGCTACCCCTTGCGTTATAGACGCTACCCCCTGCGTTATAGACGCTATTCCCTGCGTTATAGACGCTACTCCCTGCGTTATAGACGCTACTCCCTGCGTTATAGACGCTACTCCCTGCGTTATAGACGCTACTCCCTGCGTTATAGACGCTACTCCCTGCGTTATAGACGCTATTCCATGCGTTATAGACGCTATTCCCTGGGCAGAAATTTATTAAAGTGACTGTTATATCCACAAAACGTCACCTATTGCCTTATACCCATGTCTGCGATTTGTCTGTAAGTGTTTCATGTCTGTCTGGGAGCTATTAGAAAGCTCAGCAAAACATCAGGAATTGTCGCAATGCAATACTTATTTATGATCTTCTATGTAGAAAAGCTCTTACGTTCTAACGAATGTGGCTTGTGATCGTCGTTGAGCAAAACAGACAGCACGTTGGTCTTCGTGAGAGTCTAGGCTTTGATGCCATGATGGGGTCATAATAGTCTGTTGCTCAAACTGTTCAGACTTTAGAGACGTTTTCGTGAGAACAACCGGTTTCTGAATGTTGTCTCGCCGACGCAAGAGTCTGCTATGGGTGTATCCAGGACAATTAGACCCGTCAAATGACATGTCCAGGAAGTCTGTAGCTCGAACAGGCGAGTCAGGAAGTGTTCAGAACCACTCAAATTCCGCCTGCGCCAAATTGGGCCTGATTAGTCTGAGATATGGTTTACTTTGGATTCATAGACAGAATCGAGATATGGAACCATGTCATTTTAATACATCATTTCCTGTTTACTACCTATCTTTAAGACGCAACTCTTACTGGCAGCGGTGGAGGAAGAGGGACAACCGGAGGAGGGCAGGAGAGAGATGGCGGAGACCCTGCTAACTGCCCTGACAGACAGACAGCAGCACAGGCAGACCTGGAGAGACAGGTAAGCAAATTACCACCAACAACAGTAAACAACAACAACAACAACAGTAAACAGAAACTGACACACAACAATATTGAAATGTGAAAACAAGCACACTTGTCTGGATGGCACATGTTCAAGAATCACACCCTGTTACACTTTCAATTGTGTGAAAAAAACACTTAAAGGAATCAGTATTGTTGAAATTTGAGTAGGAATGGAGGTGATGTGAAGTGAATTCCTCAGATAGTCTGCAGATCTGACGTGGGTGTTGGAGGTTGTTTGTAGTGAGGGGTCCTTGGACCTAGCAGCTATCAGGGTGACGTGTCTTGGATTGGTTCTATCCCCCCCTCCACACACACACACACACACACACACACACACACACACACACACACACACACACACACACACACACACACACACACACACGCACACACACACTACATATTATACACACATGTTATTACATATACACCCATAACACCCTCCCACACAAATAAACATAATATGTTTGTTTTAGCTGTTCCATCTCTGTCTCCACTCTGGTAGTGGTAACCCCCCCCCCCCCTGTCTCTACTGCTTTGGTGCCCTTGTCTCAGAAAGACACTCAGCCACACACACAGGCATGCATACGCAGGAATGCACACACATCTGTGCGCGCACACACACATACACACACACACATAAAAACGCATCTTTTGCCCAATGGGTTAAATAATGAATTGTGTAGATCATCCTCTAATGGAAAACCAATGGTCCAAACCTCATGTCTCTATCAGAACCTTGTAGGACGGCCAGAATTAGTGTGACTAAATCAATGGTCCAAACCTCATCTCTCTATCAGAACCTTGTAGGACGGCCAGAATTAGTGTGACTAAATCAATGGTCCAAACCTCATCTCTCTATCAGAACCTTGTAGGACGGCCAGAATTAGTGTGACTAAATCAATGGTCCAAACCTCATCTCTGTATCAGAACCTTGTAGGACGGCCAGAATTAGTGTGACTAAATCAATGGTCCAAACCTCATCTCTCTATCAGAACCTTGTAGGACGGCCAGAATTAGTGTGACTAGATCAATGGTCCAAACCTCATCTCTCTATCAGAACCTTGTAGGACGGCCAGAATTAGTGTGACTAAATCAATGGTCCAAACCTCATCTCTCTATCAGAACCTTGTAGGACGGCCAGAATTAGTGTGACTAAATCAATGGTCCAAACCTCATGTCTCTATCAGAACCTTGTAGGACGGCCAGAATTAGTGACTAAATCAATGGTCCAAACCTCATGCCAAACCTCATGTCTCTATCAGAACCTTGTAGGACGGCCAGAATTAGTGTGACTAAATCAATGGAGGCCAGAGAAAAAAAGTGGTCAAAAATCTGTAAAATTGCATGGCGTCTGCCAGGCTGGACTCTGTCCATGAATTAAGGCTCCTGGCTACTTGACAGCTTCTCTTTCCCGTTGAACTTTCTTCTTGAATCCACAGGACAGAAAACAGTATAGAGGTCAGATGGATATAGATTTTGAGACAGGACATGTAGTATTTTCTTATTTTAGTATACGCTTTTAATATTAATTTGAAATTCAAGTACTCTTTCTAAGATTTCTCACAAAAACAAGCGTATCTCTGTGAAATGTCAACGGAGCACTGAGCGAATACCAAGCTTCTTTTTCCAAAGCCTTTTACATTTAACCCGGCTCGTGTCATGCAAATGTAGCTTTTAGAGAAACACCCCACTGAACGATTCTGAACATGAATAATAATATTTGTCTTGTTAAGATGTATTTTATAACGTAAGGAAGTGAAATTTCATAAGCAAAGCGCCTTTTCACCCACTCTGCCCAGAGTGGGTGAACACCCTACATGTTATTACATATACACCCATAACACCCTCCCACACAAAACATCATGTGTTTGTTTTAGCTGTTCCATCTCTGTCTCCACTCTGGTAGTGGTAACCCCCCCCCTCTCTACTGTTTCAGTGCCTTTTTCTCAGAAACACACACACACACACACACACACACACACACACACACACACACACACACACACACACACACACACACACACACACACACACACACACACACACACACACACACACACACACACACACACACACACACACACACACACACACACACACACACACACACACACACACACACACACACACACACACACACACAGCCGCTCTACGAGGTGTCTCAGGGGGAGTTGGGATGTACATTTCACACCTCACACTCGTACAGGTTACCCGCTTGTACCTGCAGTGAAACAGGACAATTATAAGCACCCCCTATTAGAACTTTGACACACACACACTACATATTATTACATATACACCCATAACACCCTCCCACACACAACATCATGTGTTTTGTGTGGGAGGATGTTATGTAAGGGATAATGAACGAGGTGCTATGCGTTCTATTGAAAACAATGCACGATGTGGAAGGTGTGTTCCACGACACACCAGTGTGAATAGTAGCTAGAATATTTTACCAATAAAAGTCGCTGGAGGGGTCTGAAAAGTCACAAAGTTGGCATCGTTGGAAATAATGCATGCTCTAGAATGCCCTTCAAGCCAATCAGAAACGAGTTTTCAACAATGCCATGGTATAATTAAGCAATAAGGCCAGAGGGGGTGTGTTATATTGCCAATATACCTCAACGCGGAGTGCCTGGATACAGCCCCTTAGCCGTGGTATATTGGCCATATACCATAAATCACCGAGGTGGTTTTGTCGTACCCATGGTATATGGTCTGACATACCACGACTGTCAGCCAATCAGCTTTTATAAACCACCCAGTTTATGAGGATGTATATGTAATAATGTGTGTGTAGTGTGTGTATGTTCCTGTGTGTGTGTGCGTGTGCGTGCGCAAAGATGTGTGTGTGCATTTCTGTGTGTTGTATGCCTGTGTGTGTAGCTTAGTGTGTGTCTTTCTGAGACAACGGCACCAAAGCAGTTGAGGGGGGTCATAATCAGCCACTAGACCCCAGCTGTAAGGGCCTCTCCCTCCCTGTGTGTCCCAGCCTGGACACCCTGTGTTCAGGGGCAGACGAGACCCCGGCCCTGGCTCTGGTAAGAACCTAAAGAGCATGGAGGTGAATGAACACACACAGACTACATACTACAGATTAATACCAACCAGGGACAAACACACACGGACTACACACTACAGATTAATACCAACCAGGGACAAACACACACAGACTACACACTACAGATTAATACCAACCAGGGACAAACACACACAGACTACACACTACAGATTAATACCAACCAGGGACAAACACACACACACAGACTACACACTACAGATTAATACCAACCAGGGACAAACACACACAGACTACATACTACAGATTAATACCAACCAGGGACAAACACACACAGACTATATACTACAGATTAATACCAACCAGGGACAAACACACACAGACTACACACTACAGATTAATACCAACCAGGGACAAACACACACAGACTATATACTACAGATTAATACCAACCAGGGACAAACATACAGACTACATACTACAGATTAATACCAACCAGGGACAAACACACACAGACTACACACTACAGATTAATACCAACCAGGGACAAACACACAGACTATATACTACAGATTAATACCAACCAGGGACAAACACACACAGACTACACACTACAGATTCATACCAACCAGGGACAAACACACACAGACTACACACTACAGATTCATACCAACCAGGGACAAACACACACAGACTACACACTACAGATTCATGCCAACCAGGGAAATGTTTCTTTCTCCAAAATGGCATTAAGCAAACTTCTGCTGGCTATCTGTACAGACTCTACCCTCCATACCCTCTATCACCCCCATAACCCTGTGGCCCGCCTTTGTTTTGATGTGGCCCTCTTGTTGACCCGAGCTACACCCTGACCAGATGATTCTTGTAAACAGACAGTTTCCACACACCTCGTCAGCCTGCGTTAATGCCTAGCCCGGCCTCTCAGCCTCTCTGGAGGAGGGAAGGAGGGAGGGCTGGCCATCTGAATTGCATTCCTAACGCAGGTGCTGAAAGCTAGAAACCATCCCACTAGTCACTACACCCACCCCCCAACACTACTACAACACCACCAACCCACAAATGTCTGTTCCAGCACAGCCGCACACACATACACACACACACACACACACACACACACACACACACACACACACACACACACACACACACACACACACACACACACACACACACACACACACACACACACACACACACACACACACACACACACACACACACACACACACACACACACACACACACAGCCCAGCCCTCACACATCACAGGGAAACCAATAACAAGGCTCAGGACAGGAAATGCAGGGTGCCTGTCTTCGGTTCAGACAGGAGTTTATTTAATCAGCAGGATAGAGTGATTAGATTGGGGGGACAGCGCCACACACACACACACACACACACACACACACACACACACACACACACACACAGACACAGACACAGACACAGACACACACATAGACATAGACATATACACAGACATATACACACACAGACACAGACACAGACACACACATAGACATAGACATTCACACAGACATATACTCACACAGACACATACACAGGCACACACACACACACAGACACAGACACACACATAGACATAGACATATACACAGACATATACAGACACAGGCACACACACAGACACAGACACACACATAGACATAGACATTCACACAGACATATACTCACACAGACACATACACAGGCACACACATAGACATATACACAGACATATACACACAGACATATGCACACACACACACACACACATAGACATAGACATATACACAGACATATACACACACAGACATATACACACACAGACATATACACACATATACACACAGACATATACACACACGGACATATACACACACATACGCAGCCGTAATGGGTTTGAACTCCGACTGCTCCCTATCTCTCTGCACGCAGATAATGCCTCTCCCCAAAAAGCAAGCTGGGGGTCGTCTGTGAAGTGGCCGTCAACAGACGACGTTTAGACAAAACGAAACACATGGCCTCGCGCAATGTTAAGATTCTGATAATGATTTGAGATATGGAGGGATAAGGGAAAAGAAACACTTTGTGATGAAAGATAGCTACACTTTGGGGTCTCTGCAGGATTTTGTTCTGAAGTAGTTTCATTGTTCCTAATCAAAGATAAACTATATGAATGTTGATATATTAGAGAGAGAAAGAGAGACCAAAGTTCAGCTCAGTTTAGTCTGACAGATTCAAACATTCATTTATTTCCATAAAACCACTCACCAAAATTGTACTTTTTAAAATGAACCAGGAGATTAATTTGACTGTTTTTATTTTTTATATTTATATGAATTTTTAATTAGGTTTCAGTAGACTCACTATTCAACAGGCTCCACTGTCTGCGTTCTGCTGTTCTTTTGTTTCCATGGAAACCCTTCGGAGAATAATGCTCGCTAAAGGTTTCAGAACACAAAACAACATGATGGATTACTCCAGCTAAAGGCACAGAAACATAAGCACAGCAAGCTGATTGATGAAGTTTCCCGTGACTTTAGTTTCTTAAACACCACCAGTTAAAGCACCAGAGCGCTCAGCAAACCTGTGCCTGCTAGCTCTCAGCCCAGTATTCCCTCAGGCGTTTTTACCACTATAGAGAGAGAGAGAGAGAGAGAGAGAGAGGAAAAGAGAGATGTTCCCCGTGACCGCCAGGTCTTCACCAGTGACTTATGGGTACTCAGGGTGAGGAATGTCTTTGCTCCCCCAGCACTGTGAGGGCAGTATATCCATTCATTCATCCCCACTGCAACAATGAAGTTATGAGGCCTCTCTTATTCTTATGAGCTTTTTGTCCTGTAACATGGTTTCTGGTGGGTGCATATTGAGAACGCTTTGATATACAGTACCAGTCAAAGGTTTTGGACACACCGACTCATTCAAGGGTTTTTCTTTATTTTTACTATTTTCTACATTGTAAAATAATAGTGAAGACATCAAAACTATGAAATAACACTTATGGAATCACGTAGTAACCAAAAAAGTGTTTTTTGAGATTCTTCAAAGTAGCCACCCTTTGCCTTGATGACAGATTTGCACACTCTTGGCATTCTCTCAACCAGCTTCATGAGGAATGCTTTTCCAACAGTCTTGAATTCCTACATATGCTGAGCACTTGTTGGCTGCTTTTCCTTCATCGATCCAACTCATCCCTAACCATCTCAATTTGGTTGAGGTCGGATGATTGTGGAGGCCAGGTCATCTGATGCAGCACCATCACTCTTCTTCTTGGTCAAATAGCCCTTACACAGCCTGGAGGTGTGTTGGGTCATTGTCCAGTTCAAAAACAAATGGTAGTCCCACTAAACGCACACCAGATGGGATGGCGTATCGCTGCAGAATGCTGGGTAGCTATGCTGGTTAAGTGTGCCTTGAATTCTAAATAAATAATTGACAGTGTCACCAGCAAAGCACCATCACGTCTCCTCCTCCATGCTTCACGGTGGTTACCACACATGCGGAGATCATCTGTTCACCTACTCTGTGTCTCACAAAGACACGGCGGTTAGAACCAAAAATCTAAAATTTCGACTCATCAGACCAAAGGACATATTTCCGCTGGTCTAATGTCCATTGCTCACGTTTCTTGGCCCAAGCAAGTCTCTTCTTCTTATTGGTGTCGTGCATTAGTGTTTTTTTATGCAGCAGTTCGACCATGAAAGCCTGATTTATGCAGTCTCCTGTGAACAGTTGATGTTGAGATTTGTCTGTTACTTGAACTCTGTGAAGCATTTATTTGGGCTGCATTCTGAGGTACAGTTAATTGCCGATTTCTGAGGCTGGTAACTAATGAACTCATCCTCTGGAGCAGAGGTGACGCCGGGTCTTCCTTTCCTGTGGCGGTCCTCATGAGAGCCAGTTTCATCATAGCACTGGATGTTTTTTTTAGCTGTTCTTGCCATAATATGGACTCGGGTCTTTTACCAAATAGGGCTCTTCTGTATACCAACCCTACCTTGTGACAACACAGCTGATGGGCTCAAATGCATTAAGAAGGAAAGAAATTCCACAAATTAACTTTTAACAAGGCACACTTGTTAATTGAAATGCATTCCAGGTGACTACCTCATGAAGCTGGTTAAGAGAATGCCAAGAGTGTGCAAAGGCAAAGGGTGGCCACTTTTAAGTATATAAAATATATTTTAATTTGTTTAACACATTTCTTTGGTTACTATATTATTCCATATGTGTTATTTAATCGTTTTGATGTCTTCACTATTATTCTACAATGTAGAAAATAGTAAAAATAAAGAAAAAACCTTGAATGAGTCGGTGTGTCCAAACTCTTGACTGGTACTGTATATATGCTGTCTACCATGTCCTTAGATAAATGTCCTGTGAGTGGCCCTCCAAACAGCCATTATTAGGTCTGTGAGTGAGTGAGGGGGCTGTTCCGTAGCATGGCAGTTAAAGAATACATCATGAGGGTAAGGTAAACACTAGGTACTTATCCTTTGCCATCCAGAACGTATGACCCCTGGAAGCGTTGCTATACTGGAGCCCTTTAGGTTGACATTGACTAGATCTGGAGAGCCTCTAGCCAGAGACCTGGAAGGTTGTTGTTAGTTGTCGTGTGGACATCAATCAGGACTTTATATTTCTTGCCGTAGTGTGTTCTAACTTATTGACAGGTGTTGTGACCTGTGCTTTGCCTGCGGCCACCTCAAACCTTCCTGAGTGAGGTGACCCCGTGCCGACCTATCAGAGCCAAAGGTCACGCCTCTGGACCAATAAAAAGGCTGCACTGTCACAGCCGGCGAGCAAACACTGAAGGGAACAGCTGTGAATTTTGTACTGACCGTGCAAACTGCTGTAGGCTTTGTAAGGTCATTATATGATAATGAAAATGATTACAGAATTACATGGGGGTTTAGGACATGAGAGCGGCGGGGAGGGGAAGGGAGGAGGAGGAGGAGGTGGAGGAGAGGAGAGGGGGAGGCACATTGGGTTTGATAAATGGACTGTGAAGGTACCCATCTGGCCCTTCTCTGTGGCTTTTCTCTTCTTTTCTTTCATTCTGTTCTGTTCATTCTGTGTCTCGCTCTCTTTACTACCTCCCTTTCATTCCTCTGCTCTGTTCTCTTACCAGGCTCTGTGTAAAAGGAGTGTGGGGCGGGTGTGGAGTGAAAGATCAACAGAGTGCAGCCCCAGCTTTCCTCTGGGGGAGGAGGGGAGGAGGAGGAGGAGAGCGGGTAAGAGTAGGTGTTTATGACTCAGTAGGAAGGTTTCTGGCTGACACGGCAGCCCCTGTCCTCTCGGTCGGTATGCACAGAGCGCTGTGTGTGTGGACAGAACGGTAGGAGAGTGGGCAGCAGCCGATGACCTTTGACCTGGGAAGCAGTTGGACAGCTTCGACTGCGTAAATCAAGGGGCTGCTGTATTCCAGGGGCTCGGAAGTTCATCTTCCAATGGAAAACTGCATGACCTCAAACCATTACACTTCCTGACTACACAATGCTTTTCTCCACACACAGTTCAACATGACCATCATTGTCATTTCTAATTAGTTTACCATGAATAAATAGACTACTATATTTTTCCTCAAACTATTTAGTTATGTAATAATTGCATATATTTGTTAGTCCTTTTGCTTTGAAAAAGGTAATTGAAATGAATCTATTGTAGGTGTGTACTTGGCCCAGTCTTTAGTACGGCAGTACATCTGATATGTTCATTTTCATGTAGCTGCTTACTGTATCTAGCTATTCTCACCAGCATTGTTGAGGTCTTTATTCTCTCTCACTACTCATCAGATCAGTGGGACATAGAGAGATTTAGGTCCCGTTGATAGAGAGATATAGGTCTCATTGATAGAGAGAAGAGAGAGATGTACGTCTCATTGATAGAGAGAGATGTACGTCTCATTGATAGAGAGATGAAGAGAGAGATGTACGTCTCATTGATAGAGAGAGATGTACGTCTCATTGATAGAGAGAGATGTACGTCTCATTGATAGAGAGAAGAGAGAGATGTACGTCTCATTGATAGAGAGAAGAGAGAGATGTACGTCTCATTGATAGAGAGAAGAGAGAGATGTACATCTCATTGATAGAGAGAAGAGAGAGATGTATCTCTCATTGATAGAGAGAGATGTACGTCTCATTGATAGAGAGATGAAGAGAGAGATGTACGTCTCACTGATAGAGAGAGATGTAGGTCTCATTGATAGAGATGAAGAGATAGATGTAGGTCTCATTGATAGAGAGAAGAGAGAGATGTACGTCTCATTGATAGAGAGAGATGTAGTTCTCATTGATAGAGATGAAGAGAGAGATGTAGGTCTCATTGATAGAGAGATGAAGAGAGAGATGTAGGTCTCATTGATGGAGAGAAGAGAGAGATGTACGTCTCATTGATAGAGAGAAGAGAGAGATGTAGGTCTCATTGATAGAGGGAGATAAAGGTCTCATTGATAGAGAGAAGAGAGAGATGTACATCTCATTGATAGAGAGAAGAGAGAGATGTACATCTCATTGATAGAGAGAAGAGAGAGATGTAGGTCTCATTGATAGAGAGAAGAGAGAGATGTAGGTCTCATTGATAGAGAAGAGCGAGATGTACGTCTCATTGATAGAGAGAAGAGAGAGATGTAGGTCTCATTGATAGAGAGAGATGTACGTCTCATTGATAGAGAGAAGAGCGAGATGTAGGTCTCATTGATAGAGAGAAGAGAGAGATGTACGTCTCATTGATAGAGAGAAGAGAGAGATGTACGTCTCATTGATAGAGAGAGATGTAGGTCTCATTGATAGAGAGAAGAGAGAGATGTACGTCTCATTGATAGAGAGATGAAGAGAGAGATGTAGGTCTCATTGATGGAGAGATGAAGAGAGAGATGTAGGTCTCATTGATAGAGAGATGTAGGTCTCATTGATAGAGAGATGTAGGTCTCATTGATAGAGAGATGAAGAGAGAGATGTAGGTCTCATTGATGGAGAGAAGAGAGAGATGTACGTCTCATTGATAGAGAGAAGAGAGAGATGTAGGTCTCATTGATAGAGGGAGATAAAGGTCTCATTGATAGAGAGAAGAGAGAGATGTACATCTCATTGATAGAGAGAAGAGAGAGATGTAGGTCTCATTGATAGAGAGAAGAGAGAGATGTAGGTCTCATTGATAGAGAAGAGCGAGATGTACGTCTCATTGATAGAGAGAAGAGAGAGATGTAGGTCTCATTGATAGAGAGAGATGTACGTCTCATTGATAGAGAGAAGAGAGAGATGTAGGTCTCATTGATAGAGAGAAGAGAGAGATGTACGTCTCATTGATAGAGAGAAGAGAGAGATGTACGTCTCATTGATAGAGAGAGATGTAGGTCTCATTGATAGAGAGAAGAGAGAGATGTAGGTCTCATTGATAGAGAGAAGAGAGAGATGTACGTCTCATTGATAGAGAGATGAAGAGAGAGATGTAGGTCTCATTGATGGAGAGATGAAGAGAGAGATGTAGGTCTCATTGATAGAGAGATGTAGGTCTCATTGATAGAGAGATGTAGGTCTCATTGATAGAGAGATGTAGGTCTCATTGATAGAGAGATGAAGAGAGAGATGTAGGTCTCATTGATGGAGAGAAGAGAGAGATGTACGTCTCATTGATAGAGAGAAGAGAGAGATGTAGGTCTCATTGATAGAGGGAGATAAAGGTCTCATTGATAGAGAGAAGAGAGAGATGTACATCTCATTGATAGAGAGAAGAGAGAGATGTAGGTCTCATTGATAGAGAGAAGAGAGAGATGTAGGTCTCATTGATAGAGAAGAGCGAGATGTACGTCTCATTGATAGAGAGAAGAGAGAGATGTAGGTCTCATTGATAGAGAGAGATGTAGGTCTCATTGATAGAGAGAGATGTAGGTCTCATTGATAGAGAGAAGAGAGAGATGTACGTCTCATTGATAGAGAGAAGAGAGAGATGTAGGTCTCATTGATAGAGAGAGATGTAGGTCTCATTGATAGAGAGAAGAGAGAGATATACATTTCATTGATACAGAGAAGAGAGAGATGTACGTCTCATTGATAGAGAAGAGCGAGATGTACATTTCATTGATACAGAGAAGAGAGAGATGTAGGTCTCATTGATAGAGAGAGATGTAGGTCTCATTGATAGAGAGAAGAGAGAGATGTACGTCTCATTGATAGAGAGAGATGTAGGTCTCATTGATAGAGAGAAGAGAGAGATGTAGGTCTCATTGATAGAGGGAGATAAAGGTCTCATTGATAGAGAGAAGAGAGAGATGTACATCTCATTGATAGAGAGAAGAGAGAGATGTAGGTCTCATTGATAGAGAGAAGAGAGAGATGTAGGTCTCATTGATAGAGAAGAGCGAGATGTACGTCTCATTGATAGAGAGAAGAGAGAGATGTAGGTCTCATTGATAGAGAGAGATGTAGGTCTCATTGATAGAGAGAGATGTAGGTCTCATTGATAGAGAGAAGAGAGAGATGTACGTCTCATTGATAGAGAGAAGAGAGAGATGTAGGTCTCATTGATAGAGAGAGATGTAGGTCTCATTGATAGAGAGAAGAGAGAGATATACATTTCATTGATACAGAGAAGAGAGAGATGTACGTCTCATTGATAGAGAAGAGCGAGATGTACATTTCATTGATACAGAGAAGAGAGAGATGTAGGTCTCATTGATAGAGAGAGATGTAGGTCTCATTGATAGAGAGAAGAGAGAGATGTACGTCTCATTGATAGAGAGAAGAGAGAGATGTACGTCTCATTGATAGAGAGAAGAGAGAGATGTACGTCTCATTGATAGAGAGAAGAGAGAGATGTACATCTCATTGATAGAGAGATGTAGAGAAGAGAGAGATGTACGTCTCATTGATAGAGAGAAGAGAGAGATGTATGTCTCCAGGTCCACAGCTGCACTCATCCCTCAGCTGTCCATCACTGTCCTCTGACCTGGGGGCCATCATCTCTTCTACCACCCTCCACACCACCTTTGTTTACTGCCCCTGTCTACCCCTGCCCTCCCCTGCCCTCACCTAGGTACAGCGCTCCCGGACAAAGGGCCCAGCCTGTCATCAAGCCCATGGGTCAGCAGGGGCCACAGGGGCCAGGCTGGAGTTATGTTCAGGCTGTGGTGAGTTCTCTACTGTGTCAGCCACCAGTTGCACCCCTGTAGAACCACTCAGAGAGAGAGAGAGAGACCCTCCTTTCATGTTACTCCTAACCCCCCTCCTGTGTCCTCCACCATGATGACATGTCCTTTGTGTCCTCAGTGACAGAGACCCAGAGAGAGGAACAATGGGGATCCCCTGTCCCAGATGGGAATTTGAAAGATGGTACTCTTCTTGTTCCACAATGAAGAAGGACAGAGCGGACAGAGCCCAGGCTGCTGTAGTCCAGGCTGTGACACAGTGACAGGCCTGGTGACAGGAGCTATAGGACCCAGAGGGAGAGGCCCCATACTGTGGCAGGGTCCACTAACTACCAGAAAACAACCTCCTTTTAACACAGACCCATAGTTGCAACAAGGGGAGTTCCCATAGACCTGGGGTGTCAAGCTCATTCCAGGGAGGGACTAGTGTCTGCAGGTTTTTTCCTTCCAATTAAGACCTAGACAACCAGGTGAGGGCAGTTCCTTACTAATTAGTGACCTTAATTCCTCAAGAAAGTACAAGGGAGGAGTGAAAACTAGAGGTCAACCGATTAATCGGAATGGCCGATTAATTAGGGCCGATTTCAAGCTTTCGTAAAAATCTGCATTTTTGGACACCGATCATGGCCGATTACATTGCACTCCACGAGGAGACTGCGTGGCAGGCTGACTACCTGTTATGCGAGTGCAGAAAGGAGCCACGGTAAGGTGCTAGCTAGCATTAAATGTATAAAAAACAATCAATCTTAACATAATCACTAGTTAACTACACATGGCTGATGATATTGGGGCGGCAGGGTAGCCTAGTGGTTAGAGCATTGGACTGACAAGGTAAATATCTGTCATTCTGCCCCTGAACAAGGCAGTTAACCCACTGTTCCTAGGCCGTCACTGAAAATAAGAATTTGTTCTTAACTGACTTGCCTAGTTAAATAAAGGTAAAATAAAAAAAAATATGACTAGTTGATCTAGCTTGTCCTGCGTTGCATATAATCAATGCGGTGCCTGTTAATTTATCATTGAATCACAGCCTACTTCGCCAAACAGGTGATTTAACAAGCGCATTCGCAAAAAAGCACTGTCGTTCCACCAATGTGTACCTAACCATAAACATCAAAGCCTCAATACACAAGTATGTATTTTTAAACCTGCATATTTATTTAATATTGCCTGCTAACATGAATATCTTTTAACTAGGGAAATTGTGTCACTTCTCTTGTGTTCTGTGCAAGCAGAGTCAGGGTATATGCAGCTGTTTGGGCCGCCTGGCTCGTTGCGAACTGTGTGAAGACCATTTTTTCCTAACTAAGACAGCCAACTTCGCCAAACGGGGGATGATTTAACAAAAGCGCATTTGCGAAAAAAGCACAATCGTTGCACGAATGTACCTAACTATAAACATCAATGTCTTTCTTAAAATCAATACACAGAAGTATATATTTTTAAACCTGCATATTTAGTTAAAAGAAATTCAGGTTAGCAGGCAATATTAAACTAGGGAAATTGTGTCACTTCTCTTGCGTTCATTGCACACAGAGTCAGGGTATATGCAGCAGTTTGGGCCGCCTGGCTCGTTGCGAACTAATTTGCCAGAATTTTACGTAATTATGACATAACATTGAAGGTTGTGCAATCTAACAGCAATATTTTGACTTATGGATGCCACCCGTTAGATAAAATACGGAACGGTTCCATATTTCACTGAAAGAATAAACGTTTTGTTTTCGAAATGATAGTTTCCGGATTTGACCATATTAATGACCTTTTTTATTTCAATTTTTTTATTTCACCTTTATTTAACCAGGTAGGCAAGTTGAGAACAAGTTCTCATCTGCAACTGCGACCTGGCCAAGATAAAGCAAAGCGGTTCGACACATACAACAACACAGAGTTACACCTGGAGTAAAACAAACATACAATCAATAATACAGTAGAAAAATAAGTCTATGTACAATGTGAGCAAATGAGGTGAGATAAGGGAGGTAAAGGCAAAAAAGGCCATGATGGCGAAGTAAATACAATATAGCAAGTAAAACACTGGAATGGTAGATTTGCAGTGGAAGAATGTGCAAAGTAGAAATAGAAATAATGGGGTGCAAAGGAGCAAAATAAATAAATAAATACAGTAGGGGAAGAGGTAGTTGTTTGGGCTAAATTATAGATGGGCTATGTACAGGTGCAGTAATCTGTGAGCTGCTCTGACAGCTGGTGCTTAAAGCTAGTGAGACAGATAAGTGTTTCCAGTTTCAGAGATTTTTGTAGTTATTTTTGTAGTTTTTTGTAGTTACCTGCTGGAGCGCGTGCTACAGGTGGGTGCTGCTATGGTGACCAGCAAGCTGAGATAAGGGGGGACTTTACCTAGCAGGGTCTTGTAGATGACCTGGAGCCAGTGGGTTTGGCGACGAGTATGAAGCGAGGGCCAGCCAACGAGAGCGTACAGGTTGCAGTGGTGGGTAGTATATGGGGCTTTGGTGACAAAACGGATGGCACTGTGAAAGACTGCATCCAATTTATTGAGTAGGGTATTGGAGGCTATTTTGTAAATGACATCACCGAAGTCGAGGATCGGTAGGATGGTCAGTTTTACGAGGGTATGTTTGGCAGCGTGAGTGAAGGATGCTTTGTTGCGAAATAGGAAGCCAATTCTAGATTTAACTTTGGATTGGAGATGTTTGATGTGAGTCTGGAAGGAGAGTTTACAGTCTAACCAGACACCTAGGTATTTGTAGTTGTCCACATATTCTATGCACATTTGTGGCCTGCTGGAGGTCATTTTGCAGGGCTCTGGCAGTGCACCTCCTTGCACAGGCGGAGGTAGCGGTCCTGCTGCTGGGTTGTTGCCCTCCTACGGCCTCCTCCACGTCTCCTGATGTACTGGCCTGTCTCCTGGTAGCGCCTGCATGCTCTGGACACTACGCTGACAGACACAGCAAACCTTTTTGCCACAGTTCGCATTGATGTGCCATCCTGGATGAAATGCACTACCTGAGCCACTTGTGTGGGTTGTAGACTCCGTCTCATGCTACCACTAGAGTGAAAGAACCGCCAGCATTCAAAAGTGACCAAAACATCAGCCAGGAAGCATAGGAACTGAGAAGTGGTCTGTGGTCACCACCTGCAGAATCACTCCTGTTTTGGGGGGTGTCTTGCTAATTGCCTATAATTTCCACCTTTTGTCTATTCCATTTGCACAACAGCATGTGAAATTTATTGTCAATCAGTGTTGCTTCCTAAGTGGACAGTTTGATTTCACAGAAGTGTGATTGACTTGGACTTACATTGTGTTGTTTAAGTGTTCCCTTTATTTTTTTGAGCAGTGTATATATATCAAAATCGGCCGATTAATCGCTATCGGCTTTTTTTGGTCCTCCAATAATCGGTATCAGTGTTGAAAAATCATAATCGGTTGACCTCTAGTGAAGACCCTCGGCCTTCCATGGAATGAGTTGACACTAACTCTAACCAAGAGGAGTCTCCATAGAACTCCATAGAGAGCTGTAGCCAAGCAGTCATCTGTCTACAGCAGTCTGCCAGTCAACAGCAGTCATCTGTCTACAGCAGTCTGCCAGTCAACAGCAGTCATCTGTTTACAACAGTCTGTCAGTCAACAGCAGTCATCTGTCTACAACAGTCTGTCAGTCAACAGCAGTCATCTGTCTACAACAGTCTGTCAGTCAACAGCAGTCATCTGTCTACAACAGTCTGTCAGTCAACAGCAGTCATCTGTTTACAACAGTCTGTCAGTCAACAGCAGTCATCTGTCTACAACAGTCTGTCAGTCAACAGCAGTCATCTGTCTACAACAGTTTGCCAGTCAACAGCAGTCATCTGTCTACAACACTCTGCCAGTCAACAGCAGTCATCTGTCTACAACACTCTGTCAGTCAACAGCAGTCATCTGTCTACAACACTCTGCCAGTCAACAGCAGTCATCTGTTTACAACACTCTGCCAGTCAACAGCAGTCATCTGTCTACAACAGTCTGTCAGTCAACAGCAGTCATCTGTCTACAACACTCTGCCAGTCAACAGCAGTCATCTGTCTACAACACTCTGCCAGTCAACAGCAGTCATCTGTCTACAACAGTCTGTCAGTCAACAGCAGTCATCTGTTTACTACACTGTCAGTCAACAGCAGTCATCTGTCTACAACAGTCTGTCAGTCAACAGCAGTCATCTGTCTACAACAGTCTGTCAGTCAACAGCAGTCATCTGTCTACAACAGTCTGTCAGTCAACAGCAGTCATCTGTCTACAACAGTCTGTCAGTCAACAGCAGTCATCTGTCTACAACACTCTGCCAGTCAACAGCAGTCATCTGTCTACAACAGTCTGTCAGTCAACAGCAGTCATCTGTTTACAACAGTCTGTCAGTCAACAGCAGTCATCTGTCTACAACAGTCTGTCAGTCAACAGCAGTCATCTGTCTACAACAGTCTGCCAGTCAACAGCAGTCATCTGTTTACAACAGTCTGTCAGTCAACAGCAGTCATCTGTCTACAACAGTCTGTCAGTCAACAGCAGTCATCTGTCTACAACACTCTGTCAGTCAACAGCAGTCATCTGTCTACAACACTCTGTCAGTCAACAGCAGTCATCTGTCTACAACACTCTGTCAGTCAACAGCAGTCATCTGTCTACAACAGTCTGCCAGTCAACAGCAGTCATCTGTCTACAACAGTCTGCCAGTCAACAGCAGTCATCTGTCTACAACAGTCTGTCAGTCAACAGCAGTCATCTGTCTACAACAGTCTGTCAGTCAACAGCAGTCATCTGTCTACAACAGTCTGTCAGTCAACAGCAAAGTGATGGGGACGGCCTTCTGTTATGTAATGATTTTAATCCTCAACAACGTGTGCCTGTCATCACCTCTGTCTAGTCCTTCATGACCAGAGCCACATATCATCACAGGGTGATGTACAAAGTCAGGGCGAGAGGTGGGTGTCACTTGAAGGGAGGTCATGAACCAACAGTCCACATGATAGGCTGAATCGTTGGCCGTTAGGGGCGAGAGGGGATGTCATGTCATGTGACACCAAACTTCATCGGCGTTCGTTAGTTGTTCATTAATGACTTGTGTACAGCTTTGCTCTCATTTGTTTAATTACTGTGGCTGGTGTGGCCCCGGAAGAAGGGGGTGGCGAGGGTGGCGCGGGGTCGGGCTGGCTGCCGTGTTGGTGGGAGGGCGGTTGTTGAACAGAGCTCTGTGATGTAGTTGTCATCGGAGGGGACAGGTTAATCAGAGACATCTCTCAGACATCTTCCCCTTCGCTCTGTTGCTCCTTATCCCCTAAACAGGATAATATAGCTACTGTACCACCGTCTCCCTGCCAGCTCTGTCTGTCTGTCTGTTTTCCTTGGTGTGCGTGCTGCTCGCCAAAAGTTTTTTGGCTGCACTTTTTGAGTCTCTCTACCTCAGGGTCCTACACTGTTATGTGCTGGCGGGCAAACACCTGTGACTGGGTCAACCATCATCTAATGCTCTCTCTCTCTACCTCTCTCTATACCTCTCTCTACCTCTCTCTACCTCTCTCTACCTCTCTCTACCTCTCTCTACCTCTCTCTCTCTCTCTCTCTACCTCTCTCTCTCTCTCTCTACCTCTCTCTCTCTCTACCTCTCTCTACCTCTCTCTACCTCTCTCTACCTCTCTCTCTCTCTCCCGCTCTCCCTCTCTCTCCCTCTCCCTCTCTCTACCTCTCTCTCTCTACCTCTCTACCTCTCTCTCTCTACCTCTCTCTACCTCTCTCTCTCTCTCCCTCTCTCTCTACCACTCTCTCTCTACCTCTCTCTACCTCTCTCTCTCTACCTCTCTCTACCTCTCTCTACCTCTCTCTCTCCCGCTCTCCCTCTCTCTACCTCTCCCTCTCTCCCTCTCCCTCTCTCTACCTCTCTCTCTCTACCTCTCTACCTCTCTCTCTCTAGCTCTCTCTACCTCTCTACCTCTCTCTCTCTCTCCCTCTCTCTACCTCTTTCTCTCTACCTCTCTCTACCTCTCTCTACCTCCCTCTCTCTACCTCCCTCTCTCTACCTCCCTCTCTCTACCTCTCTCTCTCTACCTCTCTCTACCTCTCTCTCTACCTCTCTCTCTACCTCTCTCTCTTCCTCTCTCTCTTCCTCTCTCTCTTCCTCTCTCTCTACCTCTCTCTCTTCCTCTACCTCTCTCTCTCTTCCTCTCTCTCTTCCTCTCTCTCTTCCTCTCTCTCTTCCTCTCTCTCTTCCTCTCTCTCTTCCTCTCTCTCTACCTCTCTCTCTTCCTCTCTCTCTACCTCTCTCTCTTCCTCTCTCTCTTCCTCTCTCTCTTCCTCTCTTTCTTCCTCTCTCTCTACCTCTCTCTCTTCCTCTACCTCTCTCTCTCTACCTCTCTCTCTTCCTCTCTCTCTTCCTCTCTCTCTACCTCTCTCTCTTCCTCTCTCTCTTCCTCTCTCTCTTCCTCTCTCTCTTCCTCTCTCTCTTCCTCTCTCTCTACCTCTCTCTCTCTACCTCTCTCTACCTCTCTCTCTCTACCTCTCTCTCTTCCTCTCTCCACCTCTCTCTCTCTTCCTCTCTCTCTTCCTCTCTCTCTTCCTCTCTCTCTACCTCTCTCTCTCTACCTCTCTCTACCTCTCTCTCTCTACCTCTCTCTCTTCCTCTCTCTCTTCCTCTCTCTCTTCCTCTCTCTCTTCCTCTCTCTCTTCCTCTCTCTCTTCCTCTCTCTCTTCCTCTCTCTCTACCTCTCTCTCTCTACCTCTCTCTACCTCTCTCTACCTCTCTCTACCTCTCTCTACACCTCTCTCTACCTCTCTCTCTTCCTCTCTCTACCTCTCTCTCTCTACCTCTCTTCCTCTCCCTCTATCTACCTCCCTCTCTCTACCCCTCTCTCTACCTCTCTCTCTACCTCTCTCTCTACCTCTCTCTCTACCTCTCTCTCTACCTCTCCCTCTCTCCCTCTCTCTACATCTCTCTCTCTACCTCTCTCTCTCTACCTCTCTCTACCTCTCTACCTCTCTCTCTCTCTCCCTCTCTCTCTACCACTCCTTCTCTACCTCTCTCTCTCTACCACTCTCCCGCTCTCCCTCTCTACCTCTCCCTCTCTCTCCCTCTCTACCTCTCTCTCTACCTCTCTCTCTACCTCTCTCTCTACCTCTCTCCCGCTCTCCCTCTCTCTCTCTCCCTCCCTCTCTCCCTCTCGACCTCTCTCTACCTCTCTCTACCTCCCTCTACCTCTCTCTCTCCCGCTCTACCTCTCTCTCTACCTCTCTCTCTACCTCTCTCTCTACCTCTCTCTCTACCTCTCTCTCTACCTCTCTCTCCCTCTCTCTCCCTCTCTCTCCCTCTCTCTCCCTCTCTCTCCCTCTCTCTCCCTCTCTCTCCCTCTCTACCTCTCCCTCTCTCCCTCTCCCTATCTACCACTCTCTCTCTACCTCTCTCTCTCTACCTCTCTCTACCTCTCTCTACCTCTCTCTCTCTACCTCTCTCTCTCTACCTCTCTCTTTCCCTCTCTCTCTCCCTCTCTACCGCTCTCTCTCTACCTCTCTCTCTACCTCTCTCTCTCTACCTCTCTCTACCTCTCTCTACCACTCTCTCTCTACCTCTCTCTACCACTCTCTCTCTACCTCTCTCTCTCTACCTCTCTCTCTACCTCTCTACGTCTCTCTCTCTACCTCTCTCCCTCTCTCTCTACCACTCTCTCTCTACCTCTCTACCTCTCTCTCTACCTCTCTCTCTACCTCTCTCTCTACCTCTCTACCTCTCTCTACCTCTCTCTCTCTCTCTACCACTCTCTCTCTACCTCTCTCTCTATCTCTCTACCTCTCTACCTCTCTCCCTCTCTCTCTACCTCTCTCTACCTCTCTCTACCGCTCCCTCTCTCTACCTCTCTCTACCTCTCTCTACCTCTCTCTCTCCCTCTCTACCTCTGTCTTCACCTCTCTCTCTACCTCTCTCTCTCTCCCGCTCTCCCTCTCTCTACCTATCCCTCTCTCCCTCTCTCTACCTCTCCCTCTCTCTACCTCTCCCTCTCTCTACCTCTCCCTCTCTCTACCTCTCTCTACCTCTCTCTCCCTCTCTACCTCTCTCTCTACCTCTCTCTCTCTCTACCTCTCCCTCTCTCTACCTCTCCCTCTCTCTACCTCTCCCTCTCTCTACCTATCCCTCTCTCCCTCTCTCTACCTCTCCCTCTCTCTACCTCTCCCTCTCTCTACCTCTCCCTCTCTCTACCTCTCTCTACCTCTCTCTCCCTCTCTACCTCTCTCTCTACCTCTCTCTCTCCCTCTCTACCTCTCTCTCTACCTCTCTCTCTCTCCCGCTCTCCCTCTCTCTCCCGCTCCCTCTCTCTACCTCTACCTCTCTCTACCTCTCTACCTCTCTCTCTATCTCCCTCTCTCTACCTCTCCCGCTACCTCTCTCTCTACCTCTCTCGCTACCTCTCTCTCTACCTCTCTCTCTACCTCTCCCTCTACCTCTCCCTCTCTCTACCTCTCCCTCTCTCTACCTCTCTCTCTACCTCTCTCTCTCTCTACCTCTCTCTACCTCTCTCTCTCTCCCGCTCTCCCTCTCTCTACCTCTCCCTCTCTCCCTCTCTCTACCTCTCCCTCTCTCTACCTCTCCCTCTCTCTACCTCTCCCTCTCTCTACCTCTCTCTACCTCTCTCTCCCTCTCTCTACCTCTCCCTCTCTCTACCTCTCTCTACCTCTCTCTCCCTCTCTCTACCTCTCTCTCTACCTCTACCTCTCTCTACCTCTCCCTCTCTCTACCTCTCCCTCTCTCTACCTCTACCTCTCTCTACCTCTCTACCTCTCTCTCTCTCTACCTCTCTCTCTACCTCTCTCTCTCTCTACCTCTCCCTCTCTCTACCTCTACCTCTCTCTACCTCTCTCTCTCTCTCTCCCTCTCTCTACCTCTCCCTCTATCCCTCTACCTCTCTCTACCTCTCTCTCTCTACCTCTCTCTCTTCCTCTATCTACCTCTCTCTCTACCTCTCTCTCTCTACCTCTCTCCCTCTCCCTCTATCTACCTCCCTCTCTCTACCTCCCTCTCTCTACCTCTCTCTCTACCTCTCTCTCTACCTCCCTCTACCTCTCTCTCTACCTCCCTCTCTCTACCTCTCTCTCTCTCTCTCTCTACCTCTCTCTCTACCTCTTCCTCTCTCTCTACCTCTCTCTCTACCTCTCTCTCTACCTCTCTCTCTACCTCTCTCTCTACCTCTCTCTCTACCTCTCTCTCTACCTCTCTCTCTACCTCTCTCTCTCTCTACCTCTCTCTCTCTCTACCTCTCTCTCTTCCTCTCTCTCTTCCTCTCTCTCTACCTCTCTCTCTACCTCTCTCTCTACCTCTCTCTCTACCTCTCTCTCTCTCTCTCTCTACCTCTCTCTCTGCCTCTTCCTCTCTCTACCTCTCTCTACCTCTCTCTCTCCCTCTCTACCTCTCTCTCTACCTCTCTCTCTCTCCCGCTCTCCCTCTCTCTCCCTCTCCCTCTCTCTACCTCTACCTCTCTCTACCTCTCTACCTCTCTCTCTACCTCCCTCTCTCTACCTCTCTCGCTACCTCTCTCGCTACCTCTCTCTCTACCTCTCCCTCTACCTCTCCCTCTACCTCTCCCTCTCTCTACCTCTCTCTCTACCTCTCTCTCTCTCTACCTCTCTCTACCTCTCTACCTCTCTCTCTCTCTCTCCCTCTCTCTCTACCTCTCTACCTCTCTCTCTACCTCTCTACCTCTCTCTCTCTCTCTCCCTCTCTCTCTACCACTCTCTCTCTACCTCTCTACCTCTCCCTCTCTCTACCTCTCTCTACCTCTCTCTTCCTCTCTCTCTCTACCTCTCTCTACCTCTCTCTACCTCTCTCTCTCTACCCCTCTCTCTCTACCTCTCTCTACCTCTCTCTACCTCTCTCTACCTCTCTCTACCTCTCTCTCTCTCTCTCCCTCTCTCTACCTCTCCCTCTATCCCTCTACCTCTCTCTACCTCTCTCTCTCTACCTCTCTCTCTTCCTCTCTCTACCTCTCTCTCTTCCTCTATCTACCTCTCTCTCTACCTCTCTCTACCTCTCTCTCTCTCTCTCCCTCTCTACCTCTCTCTCTACCTCTCTCTCTCTCCCGCTCTCCCTCTCTCTCCCTCTCCCTCTCTCTACCTCTACCTCTCTCTACCTCTCTACCTCTCTCTCTATCTCCCTCTCTCTACCTCTCTCGCTACCTCTCTCTCTACCTCTCTCGCTACCTCTCTCTCTACCTCTCTCTCTACCTCTCCCTCTACCTCTCCCTCTCTCTACCTCTCCCTCTCTCTACCTCTCTCTCTACCTCTCTCTCTCTCTACCTCTCTCTACCTCTCTCTCTCTCCCGCTCTCCCTCTCTCTACCTCTCCCTCTCTCCCTCTCTCTACCTCTCCCTCTCTCTACCTCTCCCTCTCTCTACCTCTCCCTCTCTCTACCTCTCTCTACCTCTCTCTCCCTCTCTCTACCTCTCTCTCTACCTCTACCTCTCTCTACCTCTCCCTCTCTCTACCTCTCCCTCTCTCTACCTCTCCCTCTCTCTACCTCTCTACCTCTCTCTCTCTCTACCTCTCTCTCTACCTCTCTCTCTCTCTACCTCTCCCTCTCTCTACCTCTACCTCTCTCTACCTCTCCCTCTCTCTACCTCTCTACCTCTCTCTCTCTCTACCTCTCTCTACCTCTCTACCTCTCTCCCTCTCTCTCCCTCTCTCTACCTCTCCCTCTCTCCCTCTCTACCTCTCTCTACCTCTCTCTACCTCTCTCTACCTCTCTCTACCTCTCTCTACCTCTCTCTCTCTACCTCTCTCCCTCTCTCTCTACCACTCTCTCTCTACCTCTCTACCTCTCTCTCTACCTCTCTCTCTACCTCTCTCTCTACCTCTCTCTCTACCTCTCTACCTCTCTCTACCTCTCTCTCTCTCTCTCTACCACTCTCTCTCTACCTCTCTCTCTACCTCTCTACCTCTCTCCCTCTCTCTCTACCTCTCTCTACCGCTCCCTCTCTCTCCCTCTCTCTACCTCTCTCTACCTCTCTCTCTCCCTCTCTACCTCTGTCTCTACCTCTCTCTCTACCTCTCTCTACCTCTCTCTCTCCCTCTCTACCTCTGTCTCTACCTCTCTCTCTACCTCTCTCTCTCTTCGCTCTCCCTCTCTCCCGCTCTCCCTCTCTCTACCTCTCCCTCTCTCTACCCCTCTCTACCTCTCTCTCCCTCTCTCCCTCTCTACCTCTCTCTCTACCTCTCTCTCTCTCCCGCTCTCCCTCTCTCTACCTCTCCCTCTCTCTACCTCTACCTCTCTCTACCTCTCTCTCTACCTCTCTCTCTACCTCTCTCTCTACCTCTCTCTCTACCTCTCCCGCTCTCTACCTCTCTCTCCCGCTCTCCCTCTCTCTACCTCTCCCTCTCTCTACCTCTACCTCTCTCTACCTCTCTACCTCTCTCTCTACCTCTCTCTCTACCTCCCTCTCTCTACCTCTCTCACTACCTCTCTCTACCTCTCTCGCTACCTCTCTCTCTACCTCTCTCTCTACCTCTCTCGCTACCTCTCTCTCTACCTCTCTCTCTACCTCTCCCTCTCTCTACCTCTCCCTCTCTCTACCTCTCCCTCTCTCTACCTCTCTCTCTACCTCTCTCTACCTCTCTACCTCTCTCTCTCTCTCCCTCTCTCTCTACCACTGTCTCTCTCTACCTCTTTACCTCTCCCTCTCTCTACCTCTCTCTTCCTCTCTCTCTCTACCTCTCTCTACCTCTCTCTACCTCTCTCTCTCTACCTCTCTAGCTCTACCTCTCTCTCTCTCCCTCTCTCTACCTCTCCCTCTCTCCCTCTCCCTCTCTCTCCCTCTCTCTACCTCTCTCTACCTCTCTCTACCTCTCTCTACCTCTCTCTACCTCTCTCTAACTCTCTCTCTCTACCTCTCTCTACCTCTCTCTCTCTCTCCCTCTCTCTACCTCTCCCTCTATCCCTCTACCTCTCTCTACCTCTCTCTCTCTACCTCTCTCTCTTCCTCTCTCTACCTCTCTCTCTTCCTCTATCTACCTCTCTCTCTACCTCTCTCTCTCTACCTCTCTCCCTCTCCCTCTATCTACCTCCCTCTCTCTACCTCCCTCTCTCTACCTCTCTCTCTACCTCCCTCTACCTCTCTCTCTACCTCTCTCTCTACCTCTCTCTCTACCTCTCTCTCCCTCTATCTACCTCCCTCTCTCTACCCCTCTATCTACCTCTCTCTCTACCTCTCTCTCTACCTCTCTCTCTACCTCTCTCTCTACCTCTCCCTCTCTCCCTCTCTCTACATCTCTCTCTCTACCTCTCTACCTCTCTCTCTCTACCTCTCTCTACCTCTCTACCTCTCTCTCTCTCTCTCTCTCTACCACTCCTTCTCTACCTCTCTCTCTCTACCACTCTCCCACTCTCCCTCTCTCTACCTCTCCCTCTCTCCCTCTCTCTACCTCTCTCTACCTCTCTCTCCCTCTCTACCTCTCTCTCTACCTCTCTCTACCTCTCTCTCTACCTCTCTCTCTACCTCTCTCCCACTCTCCCTCTCTCTACCTCTCCCTCTCTCTACCTCTCTACCTCTCTCTCTCTACCTCTCTCTACCTCTCTCCCGCTCTCCCTCTCTCCCTCTCTCTACCTCTCCCTCTCTCTACCTCTCCCTCTCTCCCTCTCTCCCTCTCTACCTCTCTCTACCTCTCTCTACCTCTCTCTACCTCTCTCTACCTCTCTCTACCTCTCTCTCCCTCTCTCTACCTCTCCCTCTCTACCTCTCTCTCTCTCTCTCTCTACCTCTCTCTCTCTCTCTCTCTACCTCTCTCCCCTGCTCTCTCCCTCTATCTCCCTCTCTCTACCTCTCTCTACCTCTCTCTCTATCTCTCCCTCTACCTCTCTCTCCCTCTACCTCTCTCTCCCTCTGTCTACCTCTCTCTCCCTCTCTCTACCTCTCTCTCTACCTCTCTCTCTACCTCTCTCTACCTTTCTCTACCTTTCTCTCTACCTCTCTCCCTCTCTCCCTCTACCTCTCTCTCCCTCTATCTACCTCCCTCTCTCTACCTCTCTCTCTACCTCTCTCTCTACCTCTCTCTCTACCTCTCCCTCTCTCTACCTCTCCCTCTCTCCCTCTCCCTCTCTACCGCTCTCTCTCTACCTCTCTCTCTCTACCTCTCTCTACCTCTCTCGCTCTACCTCTCTCTCTCCCTCTCTACCGCTCTCTCTCTACCGCTCTCTCTCTACCTCTCTCTCTCTACCTCTCTCTACCTCTCTCTACCTCTCTCTACCTCTCTCTACCACTCTCTCTCTACCTCTCTCTCTCTACCTCTCTCTACCTCTCTCTACCTCCCTCTCTCTACCTCTCTCTACCTCTCTCTACCTCTCTCTCTCTCCCTCTCTACCTCTCCCTCTCTCCCTCTCCCTCTCTCTACCTCTCTCTACCTCTCTCTACCTCTCTCTACCTCTCTCTACCTCTCTCTCTCTACCTCTTTCTCTCTACCTCTTTCTCTCTACCTCTTTCTCTCTACCTCTCTCTCTCTCTCTACCTCTTTCTCTCTACCTCTCTCTCTCTCTACCTCTCTCTCTCTCTACCTCTCTCTACCTCTCTCTCTCTACCTCTCTCTCTCTACCTCTCTCTCTCTACCTCTCTCTCTCTCTCTCTCTCTACCTCTCTCTCTCTCTACCTCTCTCTACCTCTCTCTCTCTACCGCTCTCTACCTCTCTCTCTCTACCTCTCTCTACCTCTCTCCCTCTCTCTACCTCTCTCTCTCTCTCCCTCTCTCTGCCTCTCTCTCTCTCCCTCTCTACCTCTCTCTCTCTCCCTCTCTACCTCTCTCTCTACATCTCCCTCTCTCCACCTCTCACACTCAGTACCGCTGGTATGTTTACACTCTACCCCTCTGAGGGAGAAAACAAATAAGAACACATCATCTGTGTCTTTCATCATCATCATCATCCAGGGACTAGAATTAATGTGAAAGCGATGGTTATCTCAAAAAGCTCTGTCATTTGTCTGTCTTTATCTAAACCTCGTCTGTGTGGTCTGTCTGACAGTATGCGTGCAATGCTATCAGAGTGCCTGTGGCCTGGGTGGTTGAGGTGTGATTTGCGATTGTAAATTTCTCCCATGTATTCACCCGCCCGTTTAGCAATAATACAGCTATGCACGACACGACCTCTGTGTTGTCAGACTCCGCCCCACAGCACGTTTAGCGCTCTCCTCCTGTGTGGTTGTCCTCCTCCTGCGTGGTTGGAAAGTACATGAGCACATGTCTGTCTCAGTCAGGTTGGAATGTTCCTTTGAAGAGGAACTGTTTATTCATCTATGCAGATAAGACAAGCCCAAAACCTGTTTACACCTACTATGCCTGCACATACATATCTGGTCTGGTACGGAATACTACAGCCTAATCACACCATCAGATACATGGTTAGCCTCATTTTGTAGGATAGATGTGGAAGCCGTACTAATGGGCCTGATTCAGTGGGTAGTACTTCATGTACCATTGCCACCCCTTCTGCTAAATGCACTATTTGCCCTTGAATTGAATGGTGAAGAAAATCACAGCTGTGTTAAATTGCTCCCAGCTCTTAATGGAAACAGTCGTTGCGTAATTACGCTTTTCACAGTAATAGCTCAGAGAGAGAGAGAGAGAGAGAGAGTCATTAAAGGACCACAGACATTTAGGACCACTTGTTGCAGAGACAGTCAAGCCATTAAGTGTTGCTTTTAATATGGAAACAGCATTTAGGGATTGGAGAAAGAAAGACAAAGTGAACACATGTAGGGAGGGCTGGGGCCTGTTTTACTGGTCCTCAGGAAAACCATGGGCATTATTTCTGGTCAGACACCAAACCAGAGAGCATGATGGGAGGATGTGTGGCAGGGGTGTGAACTGACAGACAAGAGCACGGCATTATGGGCCAGTGGAGGAATTGACTGGAGGAGAGTGTGTATTTTACCTCACCAGAGAACCAGCAACACCTGTCTACATTCAAGTATGTCTTTCAAGTAGAGTGACTGTCCAGTACATGAAGGTTAGCCAATGAAGCGTTTGGAATCAGCCTCGTATAGCAGGTCATTATCCTCTCTGTAAATGAAATAGGTCTCTGATCCAAAACTTTCCTGTTTCAAAGGGGCAGGATCTGTAATTGGCTACTTTCTGGGATGTTTTATTAGTAATAGGAGGGTTAATAACAGTGATTTCTGGAGGCTCACAGCGTGGTTAAGAATAGCCTCTCTGTCTCTCTGACAGGGGAACCCTCCCCCTCTCTCTCTCTCTGCCTGTGTGTGTGTCTGTCTGTCTCTCTCTCTGTCTCTCTGACAGGGGAACCCTCCCCCTCTCTCTCTCTCTGCCTGTGTGTGTGTCTGTCTGTCTCTCTGACAGGGGAACCTTCCCCCTCTCTCTCTCTCTGCCTGTGTGTGTGTCTGTCTGTCTCTCTGACAGGGGAACCTTCCCCCTCTCTCTCTCTCTGCCTGTGTGTGTGTCTGTCTGTCTCTCTGACAGGGGAACCTTCCCCCTCTCTCTCTCTCTGCCTGTGTGTGTCTGTCTGTCTCTCTGACAGGGGAACCTTCCCCCTCTCTCTCTCTCTGCCTGTGTGTGTGTCTGTCTGTCTCTCTGACAGGGGAACCTTCCCCCTCTCTCTCTCTCTGCCTGTGTGTGTGTCTGTCTGTCTCTCTGACAGGGGAACCTTCCCCCTCTCTCTCTCTCTGCCTGTGTGTGTGTCTGTCTGTCTCTCTGACAGGGGAACCTTCCCCCTCTCTCTCTCTCTGCCTGTGTGTGTCTGTCTGTCTCTCTGACAGGGGAACCTTCCCCCTCTCTCTCTCTCTGCCTGTGTGTGTGTCTGTCTGTCTCTCTGACAGGGGAACCTTCCCCCTCTCTCTCTCTCTGCCTGTGTGTGTGTCTGTCTGTCTCTCTGACAGGGGAACCTTCCCCCTCTCTCTCTCTCTGCCTGTGTGTGTGTCTGTCTGTCTCTCTGTCTGTCTGTGTCTATCTCTCCATGTCTCCCTGTTTGTCTGTGTGTCTCTCTCTCTCTGTCTCTCTCTCTCTCTGTACGGTAGAGAGGGTGGAGTGTTCTGTTTAAGGTGACAGGATGGTTTGGTGGGGGTAGGGGGGTAAGGGTAGTATGTAATTAGTCTTACTGTATCGTTGAATAGCCTGATGTGACATGTGAGGTACACACCCCCCATACACACACCAACATGCACACCTACCATGTACTCCCCCTCCACCCTGTAGTGTTAATTATAACCTCCATACACCGCTGGAACACTTCATTCCATGGCAAGCATATTGTCTCTCCAAGGCAGGCAGGTGGGTCGTAAATGATCCTGAAGGTGAAGATGTAAGTTGGAGGAGATAGTTATGAACATTTCATCTGTCTGCTGTAGCGGCTGCAGCTGCTCCTGTCAGCACATGTGTGCTGGAGGAATTACACAGGGTCAGGATGGGGGAGAGAGGGTGTGTGTGTGTTCGTGTGTGTGTGTGTGTGTGTGTGGGGTGGGGGGGGGGGGGTGTATGAAGGCGGGGGTTACATGGGTAGACAGGTAGGACCTGCCTGTCACTGTATGGGACATCTCTGCCGCCCCGTCACCCATGCCCCCCCGGCGGCAGCAGCTTGGCCCTGCATAGGTTTTGTGTGTGTGTGTGTGTGGCAACGTAGACAAGCAGGCGGGCGGTCCCCAAGCTGTCTCTGTTCATTACTGCTAGTGATATTGGGACACAGCAGGCAGGTGGCCAGACCTTTACCCCTCACCTACTGTCATAGTGTGTGTGGGAGGACTGGGTGTGTGTGTGGGGTGTGTGTGTGTGGAGTGTACTGTTTCACATCAATGTATGTAAATGCAGACACATTCACTTCTGTGTGTTCATATGTGTACGTTAGGTCTTGTCCTTATGCGGATGTTCGTGGGAATTACCCCTGTTGAAATGTGGCACTGCTCAGTCCTTGACAGAGTGTAGAAACAGGCCTATCCACATCCAATAATTCCACCTTCCCATCCTTGCAATTAACAGAAAAAGGACATATTTTTCTCCTCCAAGAAGTCAATCGGCAGATCCCAGAATTCACCCAGTGAATTAATTCTATTATGTCAAAATCATGACTGTTAATTAGAGTTGTAACGCCGGTGCCTCCTGACAGAGGAATGGATGGCTTCAGTACAGATGTAGAGAGATATCGCTTCACTTTCACTTCTCTTTACAAAGGCTGCCTGCGTAATGGCTCATCAATCCCACAGTGATAAATGTCTCTTGGAGTAATGACCGTCTTATCGCCCCAGGATTAGTGCAGATATTTATAATTAGTGTACCCACACAACTCCCCGACAGATGTTGGAATATCAGCAGCACAATGTTGGGGCCTGCTTACAGCTGAATGGGAACTTGTGGAGATGAATAGACAACACTGCAGCTTATTGTACTGTACATTTTTACTTGGCTTAGGTGAACTTGCACTGACTGTGACTGCAGCGTTTTGTCACTCCGTAGCAGATTCATGCTGTTTTTGTTGATAAGCACTCATATGATACACACACACACACACACACACACACACACACACACACACACACACACACACACACACACACACACACACACACACACACACACACACACACACACACACACACACACACACACACACACACACACACACACACACACACACACACACACACACACACACACAACAGGGAGCCCGAGGCCTCTATAGCCCCTATTTAGACAGCCTGAGGTCCATCCTCCAGTTAGTAAACTCTAGGGCCTCTCCTCCCATCCAATCCTCTCCTCATGCCTGTAGGTAGCCACAGATATGCCAGGTGGATGAGGTAAATTCACTTTTGAACTTTTTAAAGCAGTTTCTGGGGCTGAGATGTGCTTGTCTTCATCTCCTCCTCCGCTACTGGCTGGAAGGACTTTCTCCTTCTGATGTCATGAAATCACACTGTGATTTATTCTGCCTCAGGTGTAGTCCCTATTCACAAAGCAGTTGGACACAGCACAGGCCTGTTCCCCCTGCATTTTGCCAGTACTGGGACTTCAGATAGGCCTAGCTAATACTGGGACTTCAGATAGGCCTAGCTAATACTGGGACTTCAGATAGGCCTAGCTAATACTGGGACTTCAGATAGACCTAGCTAATACTGGGACTTCAGATAGGCCTAGCTAATACTGGGACTTCAGATAGGCCTAGCTAATACTGGGACTTCAGATAGGCCTAGCTAATACTGGGACTTCAGATAGACCTAGCTAATACTGGGACTTCAGATAGACCTAGCTAATACTGGGACTTCAGATAGGCCTAGCTAATACTGGGACTTCAGATAGACCTAGCTAATACTGGGACTTCAGATAGGCCTAGCTAATACTGGGACTTCAGATAGACCTAGCTAATACTGGGACTTCAGATAGGCCTAGCTAATACTGGGACTTCAGATAGACCTAGCAAATACTGGGACTTCAGATAGGCCTAGCTAATACTGGGACTACAGTACCTGCAATATATCAACTGACTCATATATCAATTTCAATTCAATTTAGCCTACACTGCTTTTGTGATTGAATTGGTAAGGTGACTTGATTAAAAAGTAAACAAACAAACTGAGAAGATAGTGTGGATAACCAATACGTCATCGTCTCTTGGAATCAGTCTTGACTCTCTCCATAACGCTAATGTTGATTGTGTTATGTGAAATATAATTTCTGTTTGTGTCGAGAGTTTGTCCCTTTGTGTGGATGCCAAGCTGGGTGACACACACACGTACACACACACTACGTCCTACCCGCCACTGACAGACGCTGTAAGCAGATGCGGGCCGGGGCAGTAATGGCAGGTGATTATAAGTGTCACGCATGCCAAGCTAATTAAACCCCTGGGCTGACAGACAGCAGCATTTGGTGTGTGTGGGGGGGGGGTGCAGCCTGGCTGCACAATAATTGTATCTCACCTGCCTGGGAGAGAGACTGCAGCTAACAGCGTCATTTATTTTACCGTAGCCTGGCTGGCCAGGTACTACAGAGGCCCAGGCTCGTTCGAGTTAGTTTTGACATCCTTAAATGCCTCTGTCACAGATGGGACCACTCAGGTCTCTGGCCCAGTATATGGATAACAGTAGCCAGCTCTACACTACCATGCAGGTATGTGAGGTGAGTGTATTTCTGTGTGTAGGAGTGGAGAATAATGTTTTTGCTCATCATTACCTGTTTAAGAGTAGCTGTTTAGACAATTAGGAAAATATAATACATTCAGATTGATATGTTTTCTACAGTAACAAGTAGAAACTGCCTCATTCTGCAGTGCTCTTCCCTCCCTATACCGTACTGCTACATACTGTAACCACCACACAGTCAGGACACTGCAGAAAGGGACAAGGACAGGCCTCCATAGCCAAGGAGTGAGGTCACAGCCCCTCCAGCTGGTGAGTGTCTCAGAGCTGGTCACAGCTGCGCTGGTCAGAGCTGCATCAGGAGGCCTTCCTGCACCAGGAGGCCCACCTGTACACAGTACTCTCTATGTAGCCCCACACGTACACACTGCGGCACACACCTGGCAGAGAGGCTAGACAGACAGACAGACAGACAGACAGACAGAGCTGCATCAGGAGGCCTTCCTGCACCAGGAGGCCCACCTGTACACAGTACTCTCTATGTAGCCCCACACGTACACACTGAGGCACACACCTGGCAGAGAGGCTAGACAGACAGACAGACAGACAGACAGAGCTGCATCAGGAGGCCTTCCTGCACCAGGAGGCCCACCTGTACACCGTACTCTCTATGTAGCCCCACACGTACACACTGAGGCACACACCTGGCAGAGAGGCTGCACCGACAGGCACACAGACAGACAGGTACACATGCAGGCAGGCAGACAAGCTCTTTCTGTGAGAACTAGTCAGACTGATCGGATTCATGTGATTGACATGTGCTAAAGAGCATGCAGGTGTGGCTGAGCCAGGTGCACATTGCATCGCATCGCATTGCCATATCAGATCTGATCAGTGACAGCTTTGTGTGCTTGGGGTAGAGAGGGTTAAATGAGGTATGTGAGCTGGTTTGGCACTAGGCCTATCTTGTTATGGCAAAAACATGACTCCATACTCACATGTCAGAATACTACATTCTGAGTATTGTTTTGTCCTTTCAAGCCTGACCTAGACACATATCCTAAAGGCTGCCCTCTTTACCTAACTTGTCTCTGTTTCCCTATATTATGCTCAACGTTGTCAACATTGTGCACCCTTCACCTCTCACACATCTCTAGATCCTGTACACACTCCTTGTGTCCTTTCTGTTCTGTACTGTGTGTTCAGATGGTTCAGGATCAAGCCGCTCTTGTGATGCTTTTAATAAGGAGCTGGTGGCATCAGATCCATCAGATACTGTGTCTGAGGCTTAGTGCTACCTCAAGTGCTGAAGAAACCTGATTAAAACATCCATTTATACTGTGTGTGTGTGTGTGTGTGTGTGTGTGGTGTGTGTGTGTCAGAGTCTCTGCTAGGCCTCACGGCTGCTTGGATGTCTTATCTCTGTGTTCAACCCTGTCACACTAATTAGGGGCCATATTTACTTACATAATGTTTTTGTTTCCTCCTCTCGATAGTAATCTGTGACTGCTGCTGTGAAGGGTGTTCTCATTAACAAAGTGATTTACTGTGATAGCAGAACATCTAGCAATAACACACAGAGGGGGAGACATCATTCCTTAAAAGAGGTCACGGTAACAATCATTTCTATGAATATGTCATTAGAAGTGAATGTACTGCTGGGCCTAGTGCTATGTTTTATTACTAGTGATGCAGATATCAGTGAAAACACATGAGGGGATGAGTGTCCCTCAGAGACTTAGTATTTTAGAAGTGAATCCTGGCCTATGTTTGTATTAGTGATACAACTATCGCTCTATCTCTTAGGTAGAAAACATCATGCAGGGATACAAGTAAGTTAAAGCCATAGCATTTGTTAGGAGTATTGTTTTACTGGGTCATTGACTGTGTGACCATACTGTCACTGCTGACCCCAGTACTATAGATCCCCTTTAGACATCAGTCAACACCTGTCACCTCGGAAGAGATGGATGGACATCCTGACACTGTGACTTCACTTTTTGTCAGCCACAGTTTCTGATTAACCAAACTTTTTACACACACACACACACACACACACACACACACACACACACACACACACACACACACACACACACACACACACACACACACACACACACACACACACACACTTGTGTTTGACGTAAAAGCCAAAAAGCCTTGTAAATGGTTAAAGGGAACAGGAAGGACGTGTGAGGATGCATGCTGGGTCGTGGTTAGTAAATGACCCACAGCTGATGGTTTAATGTTCATAGGAGAGGAGTGAGGGTCTCTGTGTCTCAGTCTCTTTTATAAGAGCATTAGTGACTGTTAGTCTGTTAGTGAGGGATTCCCAGACACAGCACAGTGCATCCTTAATGGGTAAATGCCATGTATTCAGCCGGCTAGTCTGGGAAAACATATGGCGCCATTTGAAGGCTGTTCTGCTGTAATTACTATGGCCTCACTCGGCAGTGGCAGCAGCAAGTCAGCGTGGGTAGTGGGTACTCTCTGTCTCTCCTGCTCTATGTCCTCAGCCAGGTCAGGAAGAACACAGCCAGGCCTCCTGCAGGAGCAGTTGTGTTTGGCCTTTTCACACACCTACATTCACAGCTACTGTTCAGGTGCCAGCTCTGGCAGGATGTGTTCTGAATGTGTGTAAAGTAATCCAGTCATGTCCAGCATTCTCTCTGTCTATCTTTCTCTCTCTCCTGGTCGAGGAATCTTAGGAAGGCTTAGAAGGTGCTTTCCTTCTCTTCCCTCTTTCTCTCCATCCGTCTCTCTCTCATCCGTCTCTCTCTTCATCCTTCTCTCTCTTCACCCCTCTGTCCACCCCTCTTTTTCTCTACCCCCTGTCTCTCTTATCCCTCTCCATCCCTCTCTCTCGCCATCCCCTATCTTTCTCTCCCTCTCTCACCATCTCTCTCTCTATCCATCTCTCTCTCTCTCTATCCATCCCCCTCTCTTCCTCCCTCTCTCTGTCTCCATCCCCCTCTCTCGTCCTCAGTCTCTGCCTCTCTCTGTCTGTAATAGTGTGTACGTGTGCTTGCATGGAGGGGGAGCAGATTGTGGGTTTAAAGTGTGTGTGTCTGTTGGCAGGGCGATGAGGGTGTCAGCTGGGATGTTAAGGCAGGGGGAACAGACAGGCTGGCTGGCTGGATGGCTGGCTGGCTGGTCGGCTGGCTGGCTGGCTGTATGTGGGTCAGCTGGGAGGGATGTTGTTAAGGCAGGGGGAACAGGCTGGCTGTGTGTGTGTGTGTGTGTGTGTGTGTGTGTGTGTGTGTGTGTGTGTGTGTGTGTGTGTGTGTGTGTGTGTGTGTCAGCTGGGAGGGATGTTGTTAAGGCAGGGGGAACAGGCTGTGTGTGTGTGTGTGTGTGTGTGTGTGTGTGTGTGTGTGTGTGTCAGCTGGGAGGGATGTTAAGGCAGGGGGAACAGGCTGGCTGTGTGTGTGTGTGTGTGTGTGTGTGTGTGTGTGTGTGTGTGTGTGTGTGTGTCAGCTGGGAGGGATGTTAAGGCAGGGGGAACAGGCTGTGTGTGTGTGTGTGTGTGTGTGTGTGTGTGTGTGTCAGCTGGGAGGGATGTTAAGGCAGGGGGAACAGGCTGTGTGTGTGTGTGTGTGTGTGTGTGTGTGTGTGTGTGTGTGTGTGTGTGTGTGTGTGTGTGTGTGTGTGTGTGTGTGTGTGTGTGTGTGTGTGTGTGTGTGTGTGTGTGTGTGTGTGTGTGTGTGTGTGTGTGTCAGCTGGGAGGGATGTTAAGGCAGGGGGAACAGGCTGGCAGCACGGCAGGAAGGCCCTGTTAAGATCCACTGCTGGGAATTTGGCGGAGCCAGTTACCGGCCAAAACAGAGGGGACTTCCAAACTTGGGATAAAGACATTTCCTCCCCCATTTATAAAGTCTGTCACCCTCACGTCTGTTGTCTCCCCCCCATCCCACCCCTACCACCTCCATTCTCCTTCTGCCTTGTACCCAGTACACCACCACCCACCATACCCCTCCCTATGTTTGAGTACCTCTCTGCATTGCCATTTGTGTTCTTTCTGCAACTACAGCGCGTTGGAGCACTCTGCGAAATGAACACATGCTGCATGTATACTTCAGCGCAGTTCAAAGCATCTCTGTGTGTAAATAATGCATGGTGTACACTGAAGGTGCTTGTTCTGCTCACGCTGGGGAAATCCAACTGTTCCTCTTCAACTGATGATGCAGATTTAGAGTTACAGTACATACAGCACATAACCTCTAAATGGACCAGGGTATCTCTGATTCCCCTAACACACACACACACACGCACACACACACACACACACACGCATGCACGCACGCACACACACACACACACCACACACCACACACACACACACAGACAGACAGTTACAGTACATACAACACATAGCCTCTAAATGGACCAGCGTATCTCTGATTCCCCTAACACACACACACACAGTACATACAGCACATAGCCTCTAAATGGACCAGGGTATCTCTGATTCCCCTAACACACGCACACACACACACACACACACACACACAGACAGACAGTTACCGTACATAGCCTCTAAATGGACCAGGGTATCTCTGATTCCCCTAACACACACACACACACACACACACACACACACACACACACACACACACACACACACACACACACACACACACACACACACACACACACACACACACACACACACACACACACACACACACACACACACACACACACACACACACACACACACACAGTGTAGAAAGAAACAGTGCTAGACAGGTTTTGACAGTTTGATAATAGGATCTGTTCTGAAGGGACTGGTTTGGTACTCTACAAGGTGTCGAAAGCGTTCCACAGGGATGCTGGCCCATGTTGACTCCAATGCTTCCCACAGTTGTGTCAAGTTGGCTGGATGTCTTTTGGGTGGTGGACAATTCTTGATTCACACTGGAAACTGTTGAGCGTGAAAAACCCAGCAGCGTTTCAGTCCTTGACACAAACTGGTGCGCCTGGCACCTACTGCCATACCCCAGTTCAAAGGGACTTAAATCTTTTGTCTTGCCCATTCACCCTCTGAATGGTACACATACACAATCATTGTCTCAAGGCTTAATTAAAATCCTTATTTATCCCATCTCCTCCCCTTCATCTATACTGACTGAAGTGAATTTAAAAAGTGACATCAATGTGGGATCGTACTGTAGCTTTCACCTGGTCAGTCTGTCATGGAGAGAGCAGGTGTTCCTAATGTTTTGTACACAGTGTATATATTGTACTGTGTGTGTGTGTGTGTGTGTGTGTGTGTGTGTGTGTGTGTGTGTGTGTGTGTTTTCAAATGAGCTGCTCTGCCAGAGATGAGTGACTGAATTATTCAATGCTGCATGTCTCACAAAATGATGCAAAACCATGCTGGGATTGTCAGTGTGGGTGGCAACTGTTAAACAGCATAAAAGGCTCTTCTGCATTATAGACAAGCGTTTTGAAAACGGTTCTCATATGCAAATGGCTTTAGATTACACTGACTACAGCAAGGACTTAATGTGAATCTACCCATCCATTCACCTACCGCAAATCCAGAATGATGAGTGAGTCAAGACTGTTTATGCTGATATTGTCTGGCCCTGGTGGAATGAAATGGAGGGATGTTGGTCTGAGGGGATAAAGCTTCCAATTGTGCTTCTGTCGATGTTTACTTTGAGGGAATGAGAACTGAAGACGATAGCACTGCTACAACAAAACAGGTATGCCTTCCTAGGCCCATCTCTGGCTATGGAAAATGGCTTTAAAGGATGTGTGTGATTAGATCTGTCAGTGACGACTCAGACACTCTTTCAGCTCCTATATTTATCCTGCTGTGGGTGACTGCAGGTCTTCAGGTCAAAGCTCTCCTCTCTCTACCTGCCAACAGGGCTCTGGACAGTAGACAGGACATATGTGTGGGTGGATAGATTAAATATTTGTATTATTAACCCACATGTTAGCCGCTAGTAGCCCACACATCTCTCGTCCTGTCACTAGCCTTTCTCATTACCACTCTGACCTTTGTAATGGGATGTAGGTAGCACCTGACACTATTATGGCCAACTATTCACCTCCATTAGCCTAGCCTAGCGCTGGTCAGCCTTCTGTTTACCGGACCTGTGTTAGCCTAGTGCACTGTTTACAGTGCCTGTGTTACTGTTAGCACCAAGAGGCTATTAGCATAGCACTGGTCAGCCTGGAGTTTATATGACCTGCGTTAGCAGGAGGCTCCAGCATTATCCTAGCGCTGCTCAGGCTAATGTTTACAGGACCTGTGCTACTGTTAGCACCAGGAGGCTCTGTACTGTGAGGCTCTTTGGTCCATAATGATAAGGCCCAGCCTGTAATAAACACTGTCTCGTAAACACACTGCTTCTCGGCCCCCATTGGCCTCAGGGGCTTGTAACTGCTTTATAACACATTTATTACCTGTTTAATGGAGTGTGAGTTGAGTTGAGTCATAACATAAACTAACTGTAATCTGATATTTTTCTGACAAGCGTTGGCATTACTGTAGCTGTATGTCATCATTATGTGCACACCTTGGTGTGAGGATTTGAAGAGTCTGACAATATTCCTATACCTCAATTAGGCTGTTTCTATGCTTGGCATTGAAATATAACTGTGTGTGTGTGTGTGTGTGGTGTATGGGGATATGGGAGCCAGTTACTTTGTTATCCCAAAGCACCCCCACACAGAGAACAGACAAACGGGCAGTATATGGGAAAAAGAGTCATTTGAAGATGTATCTCCTATATTTACTGTAGGCTGCCTGAATACATTTAGGAGCTAGAAGGCAGCATAATGTTTCCTAACCCGGAGGTATTTGAAATGGAACAGCAGGGCTTTCTTTGAAAAGGAATAGTTGATGTGTTCCGAGAGCTCACTGTTTACTTCATGTGATTTGGACTGAAATGCAAAAACCGAGTTATCTTTTTATTTTCTTCTTTGGATAAAAAGTGCAAAGCCAATGTTTGGGCTTCTGTTGCACTGCAGCCAGAAGGGAAACTGTTTTATGAAACTTTGAAGTAATTGCTACCTTTCTGTAACTCAAAGTACCGTCTACCCTTTTTCTTTGGAAATAGTCACAGCACTTTCCGTTCACGGCCATATAGCAAAGGAACAGTTCTTGGTTTTTCTAGGCTATTGCATGTCCAATATGTCATCCCTTTTCTGGCATCTTTAGGTTAGATAGATAATGTATATTTTTCTATTTAAAAATGGTATGTATTTACCACCATTCTGATGTGTTATATACACAAAGAAAGGATAAGAGACTGTCTTGTTTTAAGATGGGCCTACAGATTTTCCATCACATAGACAAAATAACCCCCTACAACATTATGGTTAATTAAAGTAACCCCTTGGTCTGTAGATATCTCATTTTGCTTTCAAGACTCCTTTCTCCAAATACCAATTTGAGCTCTCCAACCTTCTATTATCTTGTGTCTGTAAAGAATCAAGGTATTAATCTTTTATGTTTTGGAAAAATCTGATGAGTGTTATTTGCAGGGACCTCCTCCTCGACCGACCAGGATTGGGGAGCTGGCATGGGGAGAGACATGAAATTGCAGAGTAAATCAATACTGGCCCAGTAATGTTAGGGGATCCTCTTTCAAAGGGCTACGTTGAATTTGTAAAACCCCGTGTTTTTCATCTCTTTTTCATTCCAACCTCACTTGTTATCATAGTTGCTGTTGTTTGTATGTTATTTTAGCTTCTTTCCCAAGTAGCTATTTTGCAATTTGGACGTAAATACAATTAGAGTAACATGTGTTTCTGCTGGGCCTAACGTTAGACAGATGCGTGAGTCTATTGAAGCCATACTCCTAGTCCTGAGCTCTGGCAGGTCTGTTATAAAATCCTTTCAGTAATGTACATGGTGTTCAATATGGAACCAGGCTGATTTATACTGTACTGTGGCCATGGATGTGTAAACCTCTGATAGAGCTAAAGCCACTCTTTCATGTTGTAAAGCATGTTGTCACACTTTGGCCTTGACTGCGATCTGAGAGAGCGCTACCCAGCCACGTATTTACCCATGTGTACGAGACTTATCTCTGTTTGCACAGATCCTTTATCTTGGCCTTCAAGGGTTGGATTTGATAGAAAGCCCAGTTAGGTTATCCAGTGCTCTATTCCAGGTATGGGCCCAGGCATTAGCCTCACTAACCTTGTCACACCTGATCATGGTAACTCTTCAGAAGTAAATTTAGATGTTAGTCATTTTAGCAGATGCTCTTATCCAGAGTCAATTACAGGAGCAATTAGGGTTGAGTGCCTTGCTCAAGGGCACATTGACAGAGTTTTCACCCAGTCGGTTCGGTGATTTTGAAGCAGCAGCCATTCGGTTACTTGCCCAATGCTCTTAACCGCTAGGCTACCAAGAAGTATGTGTCTATGTAACTACCTCAGTGTTTACAGCCTAGTTTCAGGAGGCACCTGAGTTACGTCATTCCTTACAGGATCAGATCATTCCCAACGTCTCACAGGTTCATACACATACAGTCTGCCGCATTAGAAACTTCAAGGAAAATCTCCCACATGTCACACTGATCCTTCCTACGTGTGTAAACGGCTTTCCCACCATCTCTGAGTGCATCTCCACCATGGACCCTGACTCCATGTCCTCTCACCGCCCACCACTACCCTGATGGGATTGTTTAGGTGTCCCTCTCTGTCCAGGTTGAACCAACAGTAGCAGGCCTGGAGTATTACAGACTGCACAGAGAGGGTTTTAAACTGACAATCTCTCCTGCCCCAGATGCAATGCTCTTAAATCCTCACAATAGTAAACAGGTTGATCTAACATATCAAATATCCCCTCTGCCAGCCATGGTGCTGGAATTTAAGTGGATTTATGTAACTACCTGACTTGTCCATTGTGGCTCAGTTGGTAGAGAACAGCGCTTGCAATGCCAGGGTTGTGGGTTCGATTCCCATGGGGGACCAGTATGTATGCAAGTTGCTCTGGATAAGAGTGTCTGCTAAATGACAAAAATTGAAACATGTAAAATGTACTTTGCCATTCAGCCTTAAGCTGTCAGAGAGAGAGCTGTGTGAAAGTCAGACACTCTTGCAGATATGGTTTCTCCGGGACTTGGGCTTTGGGTGATTGATCACACTGTGCAGACTCTGACGGACCTGGACTCCACTTAAGCACACAGCTTTTCTTTTTCTCCTCCTCTTGTCTCCTGAAGAGCATACAAGTACAAACATCTCTGACACAGTTCTTTACCTAGAAAGAGGTCTGGAGGCAGCTGTCCAAAACACTTCTTCTTTCTAATATAGGAAAATTGAGCTGCTTTGAACTTGGGGGGTTTTGATAACTACTTGGTATGCTTCCTGAAGGATAACCTGTGGGCGTGGCTTCCCAAGACCTAATCACTTTGATTAAGTGCCAGCGCCAAATATCTCCACACTCGATAGGCCCGGCCCTACCTCCTAAATCCCCCCTTCTCATCTGTAGGCTTCTGAAGCACACCGCTTGCTTAACTCTCAGTAGGTAAAGCCTCACTCAGCCTACTTAGTTAAGATAATCCAAACTCCTCTCAGATGCTGTTCCTTTGTTGTTTTGTTGAAAAAAGTTCTGGCAAATAATAAACTCCCCCACGCTTGCCCTCTCCCTCCCTCCCTCTCTCTCTTCCTCTCTCTCCCTCCCTCTCTTCCACTGACAGTGTTCCTGTTTAGGGTCAGCGTGGCCTCCTTTCCTCTGGCTGATTGTGTGAGTCAATGCTGTGGGTGCACGTGGTACTGGAGTGGTACTCCCCCGGAAGGCAGAGGAGAGGAGGGAGAGGGCAGCTGACTATAGGGCCATGGCCTCTCCAGAGGAGGTGTAACACAGTAGGGTTATTAGCAGTGGGCTTTAGGCTGTGCTGTGTGCTGCGAGATGCAGGCCCCAGCTTCATTTCAGCCTCAGTCTCAGACTGGTGGATCAACCATTGATACTACTGGAGGCAACCCAGGGTCTAACCCTCCATGGCCCATCACACTCCCTACCCCCAGCCTCACCAGCTAGCTCTAGCCCCCCAGGTCATGGGTGGTTTACAGAAGGAAAGATGTGTCTGTGTTAGATCAGTTTCTCTTAATTCCCTCCCAATGAAAGGCTTTAGCCTCCTCCTTGTCTGTCTTTGTTCAGCTGCAGTTATGCACTGTGTGTCACTGTGTGTCACTGTGTGTCACTGTTTGTGTGTTTGTGTTAGAGGTTTGAGTTAAGAACCAAAACCAAAGTAATTGTTTTTAATTCATGCATTTCTCTTTTTTTATACTCCTATTTTTTGTCTTATTTGTGATAGAAATTGTCATAAACAGTAGACCTTGGAAACTAAAAACCTAAAACTTCAGATAAAGGACTTGTGTTCACGCCATCATGATACCAATGCTTGCTTTGATTTTGCAAAAGGCTTTCTAGAGAGGCGTTGTTGGGAATGTATGTTCACAACACGGTATCTGAAGAAAACTGCTGGATTGAGATGCAGATTGAGGGAGAACATTGGTTGACCCCTTCAATCATCCCATGTCCTTCTGTTATTCAACCGCCGGGATATGAGGGCACTCCACTCTGACATGTTTTCACTCTGCGTATGTGAGGCATCAATCTGTTGTTTCTCATGGGTAACTTCTAGCCAATGTTATTCTCTGTAGGTTTCCCCCCTCCGTCACTCTAACCTAAACCATTCCAGAGTGAAATGCAGAGGCTTGAGTTACTCTCTGCTTACACACACATCACATACTGTAGAAAAGATGACAGCTGGGACAAAACCTGATTTAGAGAACCATTTGCACGTCTTTTTTACCAGCCCAATTCAGCGGCAGAAACAAAAGGCGCCTGGATAAAAACTATAATGGTGTTATTCTAACGTTCATTCTGTTTGCGTTGCGTTACGTTGAGATGCATGGTAGGATGGTATGATTCACGCTAGGTTGGACCTAACCAGAGACAGAGAAGACTGCTTCCTATTATGATCAATTAGAAATGTCAAGAAAACAGTCTAGACTTGCTATGATTTACAAACCTCAACCTCTGAAAGTAGAAATAACTGAGGGAGTGGTATTGTTTGAGAAAAGTTAAATGTCTTTGTTTAGAGATCCTGCAAACAGACTAACCAGAGCTTTGAGTCTGTGACCTAAGAGTTGTCATTTTGCCTGGAGTTGTGGCAGATCTGAACTTCAATGCAGTCCCCAACACCAAAGTAATGTCTTATAGCGTCTGAATAATGTAGGAAGTCCTCATCCGGCACAGTGGATATCAGCTTGGCTCTGTTGTGTGTGTGTGTGTGTGTGTGTGTGTGTGTGTGTGTGTGTGTGTGTGTGTGTGTGTGTGTGTGTGTGTGTGTGTGTGTGTGTGTGTGTGTGTGTGTGTGTGTGTGTGTGTGTGTGTGTGTGTGTGTGTGTGTGTGTGTGTGTGTGTGTGTGTGCGTACTAGACAAGGCGTTTTGGGCTGCCTTTATTATTTAGTTTAGATACTGTATATATATTTTTGTTGGGGGGCACTGGGGTGTGGATAAGCGTGTGTCACGGCCTTTCACAATCCCTTATGAGAGAGTCCCACCCAGTCCCTGTGTGAGTGAAAAGCCTTGCCCCCAGCAGCCCCAGCTCAGTTCTCCTGATAACCATGAAGGGATTTGGGCTGGATGGGCAGAACCTAACTGGGCTGATTGCTGAGAATGGGGCAGGGGAAACGTGCTACAGGCAGGCAGAGGGTGGGTAGGGGACTGATGAAGGCTTCTCTGAAGGAATGAAGCATCTGTGTTGTCACTGCCCCTGGTAGTGTCCCGGTCTAATACCCCTGGATGAGATATAGTACGGGAAGGGAGGGGAACATGAGTTACCCCCAGCCATCACATACAAATCAGCCCTGTGTTGTTCTCAAACACATCACACACTCTGTCACAAAACAACGGAAAACTACTTTTACTAAACTTTTGGTCCCACTTGCCCAGTAATATACTAGTTTGGATCCTCTCAGGAACTGTGCCGTGTTGTTGGTTAGTTTCAGCCATAAAGGTTACAAAAAGGTAATTGATTACGTGCATTCCTTGTGTCAGTCTTTTTCCACCAGTACTTGTTTGAGAAATGAGTCGAGCACATAGACAACCCATACAGAGAGAGAGGATTTCCTGAATGGGACATGTGCTTGTTTTGCTTGCTGTTTCACCTTGTCCTCTGCCTCTCATAAAACACCCTGAACATGAGATAAGACAAATTACAGTTGCAGGTGTCCCAGTGCGTTCCTCTCTCCCTGCCCCGAGGCGATGTTACCTATGCACTACGGGCCCAGGCGTGGCTTGGGAGCTGTCACTGTCAGGAGGCCCCCAGAGGCCCGGCTGCTCTGAGCAGGGTGGGCCAGGACTCTGACGGCCTGTCCCCCCGAGCAGGGAGCATCAAGCTCGGGGACAGGTCCACACCTTGCTCCCCTGACCCCCAAAACCTGGTTCCACTTCTTCCAACAACCTGCTTGTTGTTGATGTCAGTAAACGTTCTAATCTTGTGTCAGAGAGAACAGGGGGATGATGTGCTTTGCTTTCTTCAGTGTAGGTGGAAGGGCTGCAGGGGGAGAGGCTCATTTTGTGAGGGAAAGAGTAGCAGTAAATTACTGATAAGTGACAGGCAGAGCAGCTTATCATGTGACTGCATCAGTGTGGAATGAGGGCCTGGTTTGTGTGAGTTGAACTCTCTGACACGTCTACGCTGAGAAGGTGAAGGTGAGGTGTAGAAAGAGGAGGAGGAGAAGAGAGGAGGAAGAGGAGAAAGATATGAGATGTGAAGGAGGAAGAGAGCAGGAAAACAGAAGTGAGGGGAAGGCGAGAAGAAAGGAAAGAAGTGGGGACAAGAGAGGAGAGGAGAGTAGAGGGGGCTGGTGACAGGAGAGCAGTTGGGTAGGTGGTGGTACACAGCACACCAGTGTTTATTTTCAGTTGCAGTTTACGATTTTTCATGGTCGTGTCGTTCTCCCTTCTCAAAATAATCTGCAGCCGGCTTTTCCGTGGCTGGCCTCCTTTCATTTTGGGGTTTGTTTTTGAAAAGGTTGCTATTATAGCATTATATATGGTTTGTGTGCTTATCTAAACACAGCAAGGCATTAGGCCTCGCTCCGGTTACAGGGCCTGGCATCTAATGAGAGAACCAATTACACAGAGGAAACAGACAGATCAGTCCTCCTACTGCCGCTGCACTGCCACCAGACCTAACATGTGCCTTACCTCTTTTCCTCTTTCTGTCTGTCTTTCTCCTTCTCTGTCTCTGTAACTCTCTCTCTCTCATCATCTCTCGCTCTCTCCTTCTCTGTCTCTGTAACTCTCTCTCTCATCATCTCTCTCTCTTGCTTTCTCCTTCTCTGTCTCTGTAACTCTCTCTCTCATCATCTCTCGCTCTCTCTGGCTTTCTCCTTCTTTCCTGTCACATCTCAACTCCCTCACAACTATAGTTAATTAAATCAAGTCACATGTTTGGTAAACAACAGGTGTAGACTAACATTGAAATGCTTACTTACGAGCCCTTCCCAACAATTCAGAGAGAAAAAAGAAAAAAATGATTGTGAAGTGCACTATGTGAATGTGTAAATACATAGATTAACACTCAGGGGTCAATCTAGACTGAAAGTGTGTGCAGATCATGATAGTCAGGCAGGAATCAATATTCTGGGCCTAGAGTCTTCTAGGGGTTTACAGTGTCAGCATATGAAGGGTGTGGTTGGTTTCTTCGTAGACTAGACTGGATAGAACAGCAGTCATTCCTGGTGTTATCTATCTAACTGAAGAAGACTGAGACTGAGGATATTTCCCTCTGAAGAAGCACGAATTGTGCGAAACGTCAGGAATGTTTTTTTCCTAAATTTTAATGACAGTGGTGGACTATGACAGTGGTGGAAAAAGTACCCAAAAGTCATACTTGAGTAAAAGTTACGATACCTTCATAGAAAACGACTCAAGTAAAAGTGAAAGTCACCAGGTAAAAACCTACTTGAGTTAATGTCTCAAAGTATTTGGTTTTAAATATACTTAAGTATCAAAAGTCAATGTAATTGCAAAAATATACTTAAGTATCAAAGGTATAGTATAAACAATTTCGAATTGCTTATATTAAGCAAACCAAAAGGCACATTTTCTAAAATCTTTTTTTTATGGAAAGCCCGGGGCACACTCCAACACTCAGACATCATTTACAAACAAAGCATTTGTGTTTAGTGAGTCAGCCAGATCAGAGGCAGTGGTTACACGGGCTCTGCTGTAGCTACACTGGGCTCTGCTGTAGCTACACTGGGCTCTGCTGTAGTTATACTGGGCTCTGCTGTATCTACACTGGGCTCTGCTGTACAGTAGTTACACTGGGCTCTGCTGTACAGTAGTTACACTTGACTCTGCTGTAGCTACACTTGACTCTGCTGTAGTTACACTGGGCTCTGCTGTGCTGTAGTTACACTGGGCTCTGCTGTATCTACACTGGGCTCTGCTGTACAGTAGTTACACTGGGCTCTGCTGTGCTGTAGTTACACTTGACTCTGCTGTAGCTACACTTGACTCTGCTGTAGCTACACTGGGCTCTGCTGTGCTGTAGTTACACTGGGCTCTGCTGTATCTACACTGGGCTCTGCTGTAGCTGCACTGGGCTCTGCTGTGCTGTAGTTACACTGGGCTCTGCTGTGCTGTAGTTACACTGGGCTCTGCTGTGCTGTAGTTACACTGGGCTCTGCTGTAGTTACACTGGGCTCTGCTGTACAGTAGTTACACTGGGCTCTGCTGTAGCTGCACTGGGCTCTGCTGTAGCTGCACTGGGCTCTGCTGTAGCTGCACTGGGCTCTGCTGTAGCTACACTGGGCTCTGCTGTAGCTGCACTGGGCTCTGCTGTAGCTACACTGGGCTCTGCTGTAGCTACACTTGACTCTGCTGTAGTTACACTGGGCTCTGCTGTGCTGTAGCTACACTGGGCTCTGCTGTGCTGTAGCTACACTGGGCTCTGCTGTAGCTACACTGGGCTCTGCTGTAGTTACACTGGGCTCTGCTGTAGTTACACTGGGCTCTGCTGTAGCTACACTGGGCTCTGCTGTAGCTACACTTGACTCTGCTGTAGTTACACTGGGCTCTGCTGTGCTGTAGTTACACTGGGCTCTGCTGTAGCTACACTGGGCTCTGCTGTAGCTACACTGGGCTCTGCTGTAGCTACACTGGGCTCTGCTGTAGCTACACTGGGCTCTGCTGTAGCTACACTGGGCTCTGCTGTACATTAGTTACACTGGGCTCTGCTGTACAGTAGTTACACTGGGCTCTGCTGTAGCTACACTGGGCTCTGCTGTAGCTACACTGGGCTCTGCTGTAGCTACACTGGGCTCTGCTGTAGCTACACTGGGCTCTGCTGTAGCTACACCGGGCTCTGCTGTAGCTACACTGGGCTCTGCTGTAGCTACACTGGGCTCTGCTGTACATTAGTTACACTGGGCTCTGCTGTAGCTACACTGGGCTCTGCTGTACAGTAGTTACACTGGGCTCTGCTGTAGCTACACTGGGCTCTGCTGTACAGTAGTTACACTGGGCTCTGCTGTAGCTACACTGGGCTCTGCTGTAGCTGCACTGGGCTCTGCTGTACAGTAGCTACACTGGGCTCTGCTGTACAGTAGTTACACTGGGCTCTGCTGTACAGTAGTTACACTGGGCTCTGCTGTATAATAGTTACACTGGGCTCTGCTGTATAGTAGTTACACTGGACTCTGCTGTACACTAGTTACACTGGGCTCTGCTGTATAGTAGTTACACTGGGCTCTGCTGTACACTAGTTACACTGGGCTCTGCTGTATAGTAGTTACACTGGGCTCTGCTGTACAGTAGTTACACTGGGCTCTGCTGTATAGTAGTTACACTGGGCTCTGCTGTATAGTAGCTACACTGGGCTCTGCTGTATAGTAGTTACACTGGGCTCTGCTGTATAGTAGCTACACTGGGCTCTGCTGTATAGTAGTTACACTGGGCTCTGCTGTATAGTAGTTACACTGGGCTCTGCTGTATAGTAGTTACACTGGGCTCTGCTGTACACTAGTTACACTGGGCTCTGCTGTACAGTAGTTACACTGGGCTCTGCTGTATAGTAGCTACACTGGGCTCTGCTGTATAGTAGTTACACTGGGCTCTGCTGTACACTAGTTACACTGGGCTCTGCTGTATAGTAGCTACACTGGGCTCTGCTGTATAGTAGTTACACTGGGCTCTGCTGTCTCTAGCTTTTCTATGGGAATGTTATGCTCTCACCAGTCAAAGACCCTTTCAGGAGGCAGCGGCTTTGACTCCTGAACTTCAGTAGAGACAGTAGAGAACAGTAGATCACTGTAGTGTGCATAGTGAGCCTTCTGCCAGTGTGAGACTCTCCTCTGTCTCCCTGCTGCAGTCATATGATTTATAGAGGAGACTCCCTGTTGTAAGAACCTGAAGAAGGATCACTCAGGTCTGCAGAGAGGGAGACTTCTCCTCTGTGTCCCCTCCTTAGTGCTTCACCTACACTGCTACTGTACTGTACCTGCTGGCATGGTACTCCTTATTCCCATTTCAGCTTCTGGTTTTGACGGTAGAAAGAGAGAAGCCAGGCTAGGCTACCTTTCCTTTTGTTTTTTCAAAGTTAGTGATTGTTTAACACTTTATACATTCTCTTTCTGCGTGTGTGTTTATTGGAGGTAGTGAATTAGGTCTGAAGCGTTCACCGCAGGTTGTGTTTGAAACTTGAAAGGAAGGAAGCCCCCCCTCTTCTCTCTCACCCCCCTTCTCTGTCTCTCACTCCCCCTCTCTCTGTCTCTCACAGACACACACACTCCAGTCCCTGCGTGCTTTGGCACAGTTGTCATACAGCACACAGCGTTATTTGCACATTATTAGTTATTACTTTATCGTCTCCCGAAGCTGTCAGAAGACATCCTCCTGGAATATACAGCAGCATAAAGCCATCAGTCCTCATTACCGCTACCCTGCACCACAATTCACACACACACACACACACACACACACACACACACACACACACACACACACACACACACACACACACACACACACACACACACACACACACACACACACACACACACACACACACACACACACACACACACACACACACACACACACACACACACACACACACACACACACTCATGATGACAACATGCTAATGTGTGAGTGCCGCTGACACGGCTGCACACACATGATATGTGAGACACACTGAGACTCACATCTGTGAATGGGACTGAGCTGAATGTGGCTGGATGATAAAAGAACTCACTGAGGCTTTTGTATGTGCAGTCAAACAGAAACATAGCTGGATGGGTTAGTTAGTAAAGTCTCACTGTCAGAACACTGAATGTGTAACACCGTTCTGTACCACTAGGTGGCAGGGTGCTGAAAGGGAGTGGCCCAGGGTGGTTGATGGTGGAGGTGTTCTCTCCCAGTCCTACACAGGTGAGCTGTACGGTAGAACACCCGGGGGCTCTGGGGCTTGAGAAGGGCCCCAGCAAGTCAGTGAGGTGGGTGAGTTAATGTGTCTGTCTCAGATAGAAATCAACCTAGCAGCCCTGCCTCACCTTGCCTTGCCTTACCTGGCTCGCCTTGCCTTACCTGGCTCACCTTGCCTTGCCTTACCTGGCTCGCCTTGCCTTACCTGGCTCACCTTGCCTTACCTGGCTCACCTTGCCTTGCCTTACCTGGCTCGCCTTGCCTTACCTGGCTCGCCTTGCCTTACCTGGCTCACCTTGCCTTGCCTTACCTGGCTCGCCTTGCCTTACCTGGCTCACCTTGCCTTACCTGGCTCACCTTGCCTTGTCTTGCCTTGCCTTACCTGCCTCGCTTTGCCTTGCCTTGCCTTACCTGGCTCGCCTTGCCTTGCTTTACCTGCCTCGCCTTGCCTTGCCTTACCTGCCTCACCTTGCCTTGTCTTGCCTTGTCTTACCTGGCTCACCTTAGAGAATATCATGAAATATGTTTTGATCCTCCCCTCTCTCTATTTGGCCCGAGGTGTCTGTGACGAACAGATGTACTAACCTGAGTTCCCATCATTAGGGCTGTTCTGTGCTGGATGTTGGATATGAACATTGTGCAAATCAGACCTCCTGCACTGACATGCCTCTCCTCTCTTTATTACCAGAGCCTGTTGTTAGTGTCTGCTTCCCAAATGGCACCCTATTCCTTATGTAGTGCGCTACTTTTGACCAGGTCCCATAGGGCTCTGGTCAAATGTAGTGCACCATATAGAGAATAGGGTCCAATTTGGGACTCATCCAGTGACTAACCTTGATGCTGTTTGATGTAGCAAAGAGGCCACATTAGTACGAACTAATTCCCCTGGCTGTGGTTTTGGAAAGCCTTCCTCTACATGTTCCTGAGAGCTGGAGCAGACTGATTATGGGGTTGGTGTGTGTAGTCCTTTGATTCTCATTGAAAACATATACGTCTTCATTCCTCAGAAGTCATTCATTTGTCTGATTGAGCAAGATGCCTACTTCAAGTCATCCATCACAGGACAGGTGACATGAGAAAGGCGTCACCCAAAGCCCCGGTGGCTTGGAGCTTATTGATGTTTATCTGAGGAGTTGGAAAGGTATCATTGTGAACATGATGTAATGTGGTTGTCATCAGAGGACTGAGAGACTAGTTAATGTACTATGGAAAGTGGACATGCTTCAACAACTGTGTTGACAGCCTTGCTGGAAGGATTAGTGTTGCTTTGATGAAATGACTTCCTTGTAAATAAAATGTTTCAACAATGGAATATTAGAACTGGTTACCTTACTTACACCGTTGACACCATGAATAAGCTTATTGCTGTTTCTTTGAGTGAGAACGCGTGTCAAAGAAGACAGAGGAGAGCAGAGTGACGTTGACTGAAAGCTGTTGTAACTGTAGTACCAAAATACTAACTGTAGTTTTATGGAGGACGTGGCTGCTCTGCAGAAGGTCACACATACAGTAACAACGTTGTCTGACAGCCATAGAAGCAGTGTCTCTGCCTGCGCTGTTGTGTTGCTGTCGTTGACGTGTCCTCATTTGTTTCATCCTTCATTATCAGTATAAAGCAGCAGTCAGGATGGCCAACAGCAACAGCTGAGGGATTCATCACTAAGTTGCTCTTGGAGAGCTGCATCTCTCTCTTTGCATAATGCCAAAACACAATTATGTAAACTTATTTACCACAACAACAAAAAATTATGGATTTAATATATGCCCTTACCTTCCAGCAAGTGTTTTATATGTAAATGAGCGATGGATGATGATTCCGGGGGAAAGGAGGAGAAGGGAGAACCTCGCGCATCTCTCTTTCCTGGAGGGTTGTATCCATCCATCTCTTTGTTGCCGGGCGGATTAGTGAGATCTGTTATGGTTTGTTAACATGGGGTTTTTGATTCCAATTGAAACGAAACCATGTGTAGAATTAGATTAAAGACAATGGTTGTGTCCAAAATGGCACCCTATTCCCTATGCTGTGCACTACTTTTGACCGGGGCCAGCATAGGGCTCTGGTAAAAAATGTGTGCACTATATAGGGGACAGGGGGGATGTGCCGGACATCAACCGACGTTATGTGAGTCCCTACGGCTGTCCCTATTATCTGGCCTGGCTCTGTTGTGAAGTGGGTCTGTGTTCTCCTGTTTTTGTTCTGTAATGGGCTATAATAACTTCTATAAATCATACTGACTGGGAGCAGCTCCACAGGATCTGCTTGGCATTGATGGAAGGTGAGGAGACTGGTGGGGAAAGTCTTAGGCTATATAAGCTGAGGGAAGGTTTGGGCGTCAGCCTCCTTGGGTTTAGAGTTAGTTTCTTTGTTGAAGAGGGACTCTGACTTGGTATTGAGGAGGAAGGCATAGGAAGGTTTTGATAGTGATGCAGATACAGTGTGTTGGGGTAGGTGAGGATATGAATGGAGGTACGGTGCTGGGCAGGTCGTCTTGGGCGGTCGGTCTAAGCATTTTTTCCGGCCGCCTATATCTTAATTTATTGTATTTATTTTTGGAAAAAAAACAAAAACATTTGGGATAAACAATGTAACATTCAAGTAAAAAACGCTTTCAATGTTAACTTAAACTACTAAAATATATATATTTTTAAATAATACATATTTGAGAACTATGAATCACTAAAATAAAAGCTAGACAAAAATGATGAATTCAGAAATATTGATTTAAATGATAATGTATGAGCATAAGAAGAACACAGCGTTAGCCATGGCAAAATGCATAGAATTACAAGAAATTAGCTTCAGCCATTGCCACACCCCTCGCCACGCCCCTCGCCACACCCCTCGCCACGCCCACCACCTAAGCCTGTTTTGATCCAGAAAAAACCTTGATACAAAAATGTTTTGAACAAAAGACAATAAAGGCACATATGAGGTGGACTGGTGTTTGTGTGTGTGGAGGGAATGATGTGTTGGGGTTGGACTGTTTGTATGGTTTGTGTAAGCCTACTTATACTGTATGTGAGCTGAGGGTTGAGCAATTATGGTGAACTCATCCATTACTGGCTAGTGATGTGTTGTCAATAAGGAAGGCTTTTCACTTTGTCCTGTAAGCCCTGACAGTGTTGCACATTTATTTCTACCACAGGGACTTGTCCAGAGGCCTGTTTTACATTGAACACAGCCCACAGAGGATGGAGGAGGGATGGGGGGGGGAGGTGGAGGAAAGTAACTAGTGATTAATTATGTGCAGACCTGATTGTGACAAGCTATCTGCTGCTATTAATGGGCAGAGATAATTACACTGGATTGTAATTGCAGCCTCCGATTTCAGAAGTGTACTGTGTCCAACATCAATCTTCATACCAAACCCTGCAACTTATAGTTAAACTTAATTTGTAGTAACTCCTGTAATTCAGCTCAACTACTGAGATCTCAGAGAAGTCGAGCGTCAAGAGGGGGGGACGGGGTGTGTGTGTGTCGGGGGGTGGGGGGGGGGGGGGGGGGGGTAGAACGGGGATTCAAATGGTGGCAGGGATAGACAGACAGGTCAGAACAGAACACAGTGATATTACAGCTACACTGCTTGAGGTTATGAAAAATAATTAGATGTTGGGAGAAAAACCATTCAGTTGTTTTGAGGTGGCATATTACAGCTTTCACAACTTTCCTTGCACGCAGCTCTTTCTTTTAATTCAGCTCCTAAATGAGAGCCATTATTCTCGCTCACGCATAGCATTACTGAAGAATGAAAAGAAAATAACTTTTTTTTCTTTTTCTAAATATTTCATAAAAAAATCTTAAGTGTGGATTAATGAGAAAATAATGCCTGCCAAGTGATTTTCAGGCTTCATTTAAACTGCTGAAAGAGAAGTCCCATGTATTTGACATAAAAAAGCTTTGTCAATGTAAAGGTCTGTTCTGTGTCATGAGCATAATAACTCTGCCTATTACACTCAAAGGTTCAAGAAGATAAATGGATAGTTTACTTCATATTCTATCCAATTTTGGCACAATTTTTTCATTAAAGAATCAAAACCTTGAAAATTGTCAAATGAAGCCCAGCTTCTCTTTTTGCCTTTCTAAAGTTACTCTGGCAGTGTGTTTAAAGAGGATGAAATGAAGAGCGTAATGAAAGGGAAGGAAACTTTAAGAGAACTTCAGAATGTGAAGCAATCAGGATTTAAAGCTCCGTTTGGTCTCCCCATCACAGTGGCTCCTGCTCCACCACAGAGTCACACACTGGCAGACTCAGAACACAGGGTATGCACACAGATGCACACACACACACACACACACACACACACACACACACACACACACACACACACACACACACACACACACACACACACACACACACACACACACACACACACACACACACACACACACACACACACAGGGCAGAAAATGGCACATGTGACGGTTCTTTATTCCAGTACCTTCCAGTGCCGTCTCACTTCTCTCCCCTGCCTGTCTTCTGACACACTCTGTTACACTCTCCCCTCTACTGTGGCTTAGAGAACGACTGGGACGACACAGCTGGAGACAGTCCCCACCAGGGGAGGAGAAGAGAGAGAAGGGGTGGTGGAGATAAAACGAGAAAGACAGAACTTGGGGGAGAGAGTAGAGGAGATGGAGGAAGAAAAAGAAAGGGTGGCGGAGGGGTGTGGAGAGAAAAAACCCACTTTAGTTTTTTTCATGCCCACTGGCAGAGCTAAACAAACAGAAAGAGAGAGCAGCATTGGAGAGAGAGACACATTAAGTGTAACGGCCCTTGATCTGTGGGAGTTTAGAGCGCTGTCGGCACGGCTAATGAACACTTCATTTAGTTTTAATGGTGCCGGCGCCTCTCCGCGCGCAGCCTTCAAAAGCACCCTTTATTTGGGTCATTTAGCGCTCCTTCTCCGAGCAGAGCCCAGGGGACGGCGCATCCAGTCCACATCGCACGCCGCCACGCCGCCGGAGCGCCTGAGACCGGGGGGATATTAATAGGGCTATCTGGGAAAAATAAATAAGTGATGGCTGGGGTTTACCCCTCCAATCCAAGGAGTCCTGAGAGCTTATTAAGGCAAAGTGAAGAGAGAGAGAAAGATAGGCGGTTGGGGAAGGAGTTTCATATGAATTTTTCACCTTTTTATGTAGCCTGTATTTAATTTTTTTACTTTCTAGTTTCTCTCTTTTATCGTCCCTCTCTTCTTTCTCTCTCTTCGTCTTCCTCTGTGTGCCTCTTCTATAGTAATTGTAAGCAGGGCAATTATGGATTGTGTGTGAGTTAATTACAGCATTGCTTAGGGCCCCGGGGGAACGTTGGCGGAATGTTCCAGCTGATAAAGAACCCAGCAGCTCATCAGCACCCCACCAACCAGCCAATGGTGTCTCAGGTCCTCAGAGAGTGTGACCAAAGGAAGCCAATCCCCTGGGCCCGCCTCAGCCCGACGACCAATTAGTATTAAGCAGGAATTAATCTTAATGGGACACATCACAGAACAGCCACATCGTTCTGATTCTGAACAGGTCCTCTCGAGGTGAAGAGGAATTAATGCAGCCGGCTGATTGGCTGGCTGTGACTCCTCAGCTTAGTTCTGAGTCCTCATCCTCCCTCAGCGGGCTACAGACTCTACAGACAAGATCAGCCCAGCAAACATGTGTTCTCTGCTCCTCACCATGTTGGGACATTAGTTAACTTGGTGTACAGTAAGTTCCTGTAGTAAAAAAGCAGCAAATCAGATCAGTTGACAAGCTATGGCTCTTAAGGAGGCAGTCTGTTGTCAATCACTACAGTTAGGATTACTGATGTACTGCTGCTCTATCTTCTGATAGATAGACCATAGAAATAGAATTACTAGAATAACTAAAACTATTTATATGGCCATGACAACATATGGTATAAGGAGGCCTATCTATATTGATGTGGCTGTTAGTAGCTCCTTTTATTTTATTTGGTTGTTTCAGCCTGGCCCCTTCAGCCCCTGTCAGATCCCATCGGGGGGGTCGATCAGGACCCATGCCCAGTTTGAGTATTGATTTCTGTTGGGGGAGTTTGGCTCCATTAAGGTCCTCACCGGGGGTTTCGAGGGGTCACCGAGACGGAGAGCAGTCCGCCGTGACCCCAGCTGCAGTTTACACATCGATTAACTCTGTCTCCGTCCTAAATGGCACCCTATTCCCTTTATAGTGCACTACTTTTGACCAGGGCCCATCAATCAACATAACTTATAGGGAAGAGGGTGCCATTTGGTACCCACACTCTGACTGCGAAAGACAGGTCCTGAGGAGGTAAATACTGTCCGGCAGGCCCCCATACACACGATTATGGTACATTAGCCCTCTGGTTAAAGCTGAAGGCTTGCACTAAGTTAATTAGCACTTTGTTATGACATCAGTGATGACAGGAGGTAGAGATATAGACCGACAGGCATTGATTCCTGCTCTCTCCATTTCAGCCATAGAGACCGTTAGTTACCGCCATGCAATCCACCGGATACTCCCATACTCTCCCATCCGTCTCAGTAGAATACTCCCGTCACTACCTGGAAACGATTAGCGAGTACTAACCCCGTAACGAGCACAAATACGCTAACTACTGAGGGAGATCATAGGGATATTTCAACTGCTATGAGCTGCTGTTTGAAACACACACACTGTATAAGCCATGCCTGGGGTATAGTCCTCTTCTTCTTCATCTCTCTGTTGTTCCTTTGTGGCCCTCTCCTTTATGCCATCTTTCGCTCACCACATCAATTATGTTTGAACTGACTGACTGGCATTTTCTGAATGCTTGTGTAATGTTACTGACTGTTTATACAAACTCTCGTCTTATAGAGGGGTCCTGGACATGTTGTCGTGATGGCTTGTGACAGCCCTCTGAGGAGTGCTGTGTTTGAAGCAGGGGCTTGTGGGAGTGCACATCCCACTCTCTCTAGTCTCTAAGACACAGCGGCCCAGGAGATGAACTTGACTCTCACTGACGCCTCCGGGGTCGTTTTGTCGCACATCTCTCTGCCGATGACACACGTGTCTTTCTGCTTATGATTGGCTCCCCAGCCCCCCTCCGCTGGAAGCACGAAGGCCCTGGCGCTAATTTCTTACTTTGGCAATTAACGCGTAAAGTGTCAGAAAGCTGAGTGTCTTTGTCTCCTCCACTCTGCTCCTCTGGCTGCTTAATTAACATATCTCTCGTCATCGCTCTCTCTTTCTCTCTCTCTTTCTCTCTCTCTTTCTCTCTCTCCTCTATACCCTAATCCCGTTGTGTTATGCCTGCCATTGTCTTTCAGTCTGCCTTGCGCTCTTTTTCTGTCACTCCTCTCTCTCTCTCTTTCTCTCTTTCTTTCTCTCTCTCTCTCTCTCTCTCTCTCTCTCTCTCTCTTTCTCTCTCTCTCTCTCGCTCTCTCTCTTTTCTCTCTCTTTCTCTCTCTCTCTCTCTCTCTCTCTCTCTCTCTCTCTCTCTCTCTCCCTTTCTCTCTCTCTCTCTCTCTCTCTCTCTCTCTCTCTCTCTCTCTCTTTCTCTCTCCCTTTCTCTCTCTCTCTCGCTCTCTCTCTTTTCTCTCTCTTTCTCTCTCTCTCTCTCTCCGTTGAATGAAAGGTATGCCAATGGATCACCACTGTCTTTTCTTCTCTTTTACAGTGCACTGCATTCGATACTGTTTGTTTTACCAGCAGCTAAACTACAGTCACTATCTTTTCTTTTCTCATCTTTCTTTTTTACCCCTTTCTTCTTGTGTTGCTTGGGGCCAGTTAGCCAGCCAGCCAGGCAGTGAGCAGAAGTGTCTAGATCAAGCACCTTGGTTTTGTTCCAAATGGCACCCTATTCCCTATGGGCCCTGGTCAAAAGTAGTGCACTAGATAGGAAATAGGGTGCCATTTGGGATGTAGTTCTTGTCTGTCAGCAGCATTGGAGGGAATTAATCACGAGTCAATAAGTGCTCTGATGAAGATTCAGAGATGCTTGTTAAGATAGAGTCGTCAGGTGCGTCTGATCCATCATGCTGTTGACAGCTGCCGCAGGCGGGACACTGAGCCAGGCATTAGGGTCTATTCACCAACCTCTCCCTCTGTCTCTCTGTCTCTGCCTGTAAGGCACTGGTCACACTGCTGAGGGCCTTGTGGACAGTCTGTGTCTGTCAGGGTTCAATAATATACAGAGAGAGACAACACACACAGACAACACACTAGCTTATTTTATTTTGCCATTATTTTATAGTGTTTCACTACTGCTCACCTTATAGTCAGTGCCCTTATACACAGACACAGATAACAGGCAGAGAGACACAGACCTGAGCTGCTTCTTGTGTCAGAGCATTATTTTTGCTCCACATAATTTCTAGGGAAGAAGTCAGCTACATAAAGTCTATCTTATAGTCAGACATATCTCTGACATTACTTACTGAGATCAGATACAAGGTGAAATAGGGTCACTGGGACAAAATAATAGATTCAACAATGATAAATATCTTCTAAAATATTACAAATGATGACTGTAGTTCCATTTGAAAAGGGGCTGTAGGCGTGGTTTTTAGTGTTATTCTGCCCAGTTCAGCATTCCTCAGGGTAATTTACTACATGGCTGGGAGCAGCTAGTTTAATTTCAGAGCACAAATGAAAGCGTTTGTGGCATATTGACATATTGTTCTTGTTAAGAAATGTTTAAGGTAGAGATACACACGGTGGTAATTGCAGGTTTGACTGTGAGTCAGGCAGAGCAGTTGAGTGAACAGACATCAATACACCCTGACCCTGGGAAAGACATGAAAATCAAATAGAATATTACAGATAGAGCATCATTGCAGAGGTATGTCATCTAGCTTAACTCTTTCCCTGCCTGTAGAGGAGAATCACTCACACCATGCCAGGCAGTTACACTACATACAGAAAGAAGTAGAAAATAGAATTTACAGACAAAAAAAACCTGAAAAAATAAACATTTGCCTAGAAAAACAGAACTGGGGCAGAAATGAAGAATGAGGACACATGAGCCTGTAATAATGATAGCATAACAAACACCAGCCAAAATTAGTATCTCACAATAAACTGACAGGGGTAGGAAAACAACCAACAACCCACTTTATAATGTTGAATTATAATGAAGCATTGATTGTTTGTCCTCGATTCCTATTCCAGTTCCTAACCAACCAAATTGAATGCAGCAGCCACTTGTGAACAGCCAAAGCTGTGTCTTAGTTGTTCTCATTAGTATAAGTTATGTTAATATTCTACTGAGAAGTTAAGGAGGAGCAGTGATCTAGATCAAAGAGAGAGAGGCCCTTGGGATGTCACTTCCTGTGTGTTGCTACTACTTCCTGTTTGCCTGTCAGTGGTCAGCTGCAGTGTTCCCCGCAACAGTGTTAAACAGTGCTACCACCCATCTCACTGTCACAGCTAGAGGGTAGCGCGCCGCAGGACCAGGGTCCTCTGGGCTGCCTGTTTGTTTGTGCTGTCTTTTATTATGCCAGTTTTTTTTTCTTTAATTGTCGTTGTGGCAGAGACAGGAATGTGCAGTTGCTTGCTGGCGGAGAGGTGAAGGGCCCAATTATGTTGGGTCCTGGCGAGCAGCTGTCCATGGTTATATATGTGTGAGAGTGAGAGAGTGAGAGAGTGTGAGAGTGTGTGAGAGAGAGAGTGTGTGAGAGAGAGAGTGTGAGAGAGTGTGAGAGAGTGTGAGAGAGTGTGAGAGAGTGTGAGAGAGAGAGAGAGAGAGAGAGAGAGAGAGAGAGAGAGAGAGAGAGAGAGAGAGAGAGAGAGAGCTCACCCTTACCACTTTTAATGCTGTCTGATGTTGTAAAGTTATGTACGTTCCCATCGCCCTCCCTGGTTTTAACAGTATGTGTGGCCAATTAGACCCTAGGTTATGAGGCTGTGTATGAATTACAATGTATTATTTATCCTTCCCCAAATGTTGCCCATTAGCCATTTGTCGTTGTTCCCCTCTTTAACAGCTGTGGTGGTAGGAACCCGTTAAGAACCAGGAAGTAAAAGATATTATATGGTCTGTCACACACTTCCACTGTGGTCCTGTGGGTGACATGGGAACGGGACAGAATGCTCTGGTGAACACACAGACACTGTTACAGACAGTGTTAACATAGTAACTTGGGATTTTTAGGGAGTGTAGCACCAGTAGATAGTGGAATTATACTTCCTGTAACACGGGCCCAGATAGTGTAGTGTGTGTTGTTTAATGTTTCAGAGGGGGCAGTAGTGTCTGTAACACCATGTTTTTGACTATGATATCATACTGTCTGTGACACTGTGTTCTCTATGGTAGCAGAGAGTAAGAAGAAAAGCCAGAGGGTTTACTCCGCCCAAAATATTTACAAAAAATGCAATTGATAATTTGCTACGTGAGTCTTATTTATTCTAATATACAGTTGAAGTCAGATGTTTACATACACCTTAGCCAAATACAATTAAACTCAGTTTTTCACAATTCCTGACATTTAATCCTAGTAAGAATTCCCTGTCTAAGGTCAGTTAGGATGACCACTTTATTTTAAGAATGTGAAATGTCAGAATAAAAATAGAGAGAATTTTTTTATTTCAGCTTTTATTTATTTCATCACATTCCCAGTGGGTCAGAAGTTTACATACACTCAATTAGTATTTGGTAGCATTACCTTTAAATTGTTTAACTTAGGTCAAATGTTTCGGGTAGCCTTCTACAAGCTTCCCACAATAAGTTGGGTGAATGTTGGCCCATTCCTCCTGACAGATCTGGTGTAATTGAGTCAGGTTTGTAGGCATCCTTGCTCGCACACGCTTTTTCAGTTCTGCCCACAAATGTTCTATAGTATTGAGTTAAGGACTTTGTGATGGCCACTCCAATACCTTGACTTTGTTGTCCTAAAGCCATTTTGCCACAACTTTGGAAGTATGCTTGGGGTCATTGTCCATTTGGAAGACCCATTTGTGACCAAGCTTTAACTTCCTGACTGATGTCTTGAGATGTTGCTTCAATATGTCCACATAATTTTTCTTCCTCATTATGCCATCTATTTTGTGAAGTGCACCAGTCCCTCCTGCAGCAAAGCACCCCCACAACATACTTCACGGTTGGGCTGGTGTTCTTCGGTTTGCAAGCGTCCCCCTTTTTCCTCCAAACATAACGATGGTCATTATGGCCAAACAGTTCTATTTTTGTTTCATCAGACCCCAGAGGACATTTCTCCAAAAAGTACGATCTTTGTCCTCATGTGCACTTGCAAACTGCAGTCTGGCTTGTTTATGGCAGTTTTGGAGCAGTGGCTTCTTCCTTGCTGAGTGGCCTTTCAAGTTATGTCGATATAGGACTCGTTTTACTGTGGATATAGATACTTTTGTACCTGTTTCCTCCAGCATCTACACAAGGTCCTTTGCTGTTGTGCTGGGATTGATTTGCACTTTTCGCACCAAAGTACGTTCATCTCTAGGAGACAACGCGTCTCCTTCCTGAGCGGTATGACGGCTGCGTGGTCCCATGGTGTTTATACTTGCGTACTATTGTTTGTACAGATGAACGTGGTACCTTCAGGCGTTTGGAAATTGCTCCCAAGGATGAACCAGACTTTTTTGGCTAATTTGTCTTGGCTGATTTCTTTTGATTTTCCCATGATGTCAAGCAAAGAGGCACTGAGTTTGAAGGTCGGCCTTGAAATACATCCACAGATACACCTCCTATACCTCCAATTGACTAAAATTATGTCAATTAGCCTATCAGAAGCTTCTAAAGCCATGACATAATTTTCTGGAATTTTCCAAGCTGTTTAAAGGCACAGTCAACTTAGTGTATGTAATCTTCTGACCCACTGGAATTGTGATACAGTGAATGATAAGTGGAATAATGTCTGTAAAAAAATGTTGGAAAAATTACTTGTGTCATGCACAAAGTAGATGTCCTAACCAACTTGCCAAAACTATAGTTTGTTAACAAGAAATGTGTGGAGTGGTTAAAAAACGAGTTTTAATGACTCCAACCTAAGTATGTAAACTTCCGACTTCAACTGTAGGTTTTGTAATGGCTAGGTTGTAACAAATGCACTGATATAAGTGGACGCACGTAGCATTTCAGGAACAACAACAATTACAAATCTTTATGCCTGTCTGTTGTTCAAGTTTTAATGTCATGTGCATAGTGAAATGCCACGCAAGTTTTATGAGCAAAAGCTTATATTTTTATTTGTACTGTAAAAACACCAGCAAATCAACCCAAGTGATTTTCATTTTGGAAATCTGTTCCAAAGTTTTCCCACGCATAATAGAGAGATATATGTACGAAAAAGTATGAAAAATATATGCACTCACTACTGTAAGTTGCTCTGGATGAGAGTGTCTGCTAAATGACTAAATATGTAAATATGTGAAAGTATACAAATATAAGCAAGTTTTTAAATGATTGTGTTTTAGTCAAATATTATATCTGTTTGGGCTTCTTGCTGTCAATTTGCTGTCTACAAATGATTTGTAATTATGTTCCGGTGACTAGGATTCAGGGTATATGATAAACAGAGTAGCAGCAGTGTGCATTATGTGATGATTGTATGTGCGTGTGTGTAAAGTCAGTATAAATGTGTGTGCATGTCATGTGTGTGTGAGCAAATTAAGTGAGTGGGGGTGTGTGTGTGTTGGAGTGTCAGTGTGCGTGACTGAGTCCTGTGATTGTGCATAGAGACAGTGCAAAAATAAAATACAAGTCCATGTAGCCATTTTGTTAGCTATTTTATGACTTGGGGATAGAAGCTGTTCAGCAGCCTGTTAGTGTCAGACTTGATGCACCAGTACCGCTTGCCATGCGGAAGCAGAGAGATCACATGCGTATCTGCTCTCTCATTGGCTAGACTGGTCCCACCTGATCTCGCCTCCTCCCGCATGCCTTCCATCTTTGAGGGCAAAATGTATTTCGATTGTTAGATCGAGCCACTCGACTACCTTGTCAATATAATAGATCATCTTTGATGGTAGTGATTTTTAGGGAGTTAAGGACCAGTGGATAGGGAAATGATGCTTCCTGTTACACAGTGTGTGTTGTTTCAGAGGGGGCAGTATTGTCTGTGACACCGTGTTGACTACCGTAGGTAGCGGTTCCTTGATCTCTCTCTCGTTCTCCGAGGCGGTGTGGTGAGTAGTGTCTAATGACAGGCCAGATGAATGATGAGACTATACACTGGTAATGTTCTGCGCCGAGTAGCGGCTGCATTGGTTTCTGTCCTGTTAACTCCGCTGGTGGAAGATGGATTGTGCCACGCTCTGCACTCATACAAAGACACCTCATTACTCCGCAATGAAAATAAAGCTTTTCCAGCTCAAATGAAGACCAATAGTTGGTCTAGGCCCTGGATGAGACTGAGAAACAATAGCCCTGAGGACAGTGGTGGCCCCGGCATCGGTGTCACCGTCATGAGTGACTGACACACCATGAAATGGGCTGCGTTCGCTCGACGCTCCACCAAGGCTCATTTGTTTACAGATTACTTCCTGCTAATTGTGCCTGTGGCATTGTGGAGTTTCAGTTTCTGCCTCACTCAGCTCTGATGAACTTAACTCAAGTATCTGTCCCCATTAAAGGCTTTCACTTTGCTTGCTGATTCTCCACCAAGATTCCCCTTCAAATTACAGCTGACACTGTGGAGAAACATCTAATAGAAGTGTGTAATGGGCTCTGATGACAGACTACACGGTTGGAAGACCATGTAATCTCCTCGCAATTAATTAAAGTGCGTCCTGTGTGCGTTTTTTCTTTTCACATACACCCCCCCCCCCCCCCCCCCCATGAACCAGATGCCACAAAATAACTCAAGTAACATTGCTGTCACCAGTAAAAAATGAAGGCCCACACCCTAACAAAGAAGGGTACTTAGAGGTAGGAGAGGAGAGGGAGGCAGCTGCAGGGTTATTTGCGCTCTACTGCTCAGCATCGTCCTGGTAAGGGTCCTCAGCAGCCCAACATCTGTAACCCCCCCCACGTAATTTCCCAAAACACCCCAGCCCACCCGCTTCCCTGTCTGTCAGCACCTTGCTGGAGAGGAGAGGGGAGGAAGAAAGGATGAAGAGTTGTTCTGTCCTATGTTAGGCCCTAATGTACTCTACATCTGCCAGTTGGCCACCTCTCCCATTTTACAGTATACAGTATCTATTCATGTATCCTATTGTAATATGACTTCATCTTCACCATTGTGTATTTTACATTCAGTATATTTCTACAGTTATCTTTTATTAGTATCATCACTACTAACCACCAATGTTAGTCACAGTAATATGAGAATAGTGATGACAGCTCGTTTCTTTATTCACCTTTCTCTCTTTCGCTATTGTTTTCCCTCTTTACTTTTTCCTCCAGGATATTGATCCAAAGCCACTTATTTTTATAAGTAAATGAGAAATTCTCCGTGCTTTGTGTACGTTTTGATGGGAACTATCAGTCTGGAGTTGCCGCTGCCATTGATTTGATTAAAGGCATTATGCATTGTCTAATGAGTTTTACACTTGACTGGGTGGAGGATAATCACAGTGGTTTCTGACCTAGAACTCCTCTTTCCCCTCCTTGTTCACTCCATCCTTTCTCTCTCCCTTTTTCTCTCTCTCCATCCTGTCTCTCTCTCTCTTTCTCTCTCTCTCCATCCTGTCTTTCTCTCTCTTTCTCTCTCTCTCTCCATCCTGTCTTTCTCTCTCTTTCTCTCTCTCTCCATCCTGTCTCTTTCTCTCTCTCTCCATCCTTTATCTTTCCTCTCAATTTTTTTTGTTCTCTCACTCGCACTCTCTTTTTCTATCTATCTGAAGAGAGAGGGACTGAACACTTGCCAGCACAGAGCAGCTACAAAAATCCATGCAGCCCTTTATTTGGAGTGTTATTTGTTTTTCTCTCCTCATTGATTCCTATACTTGTTTTGCTTTAATATCCATTTTCCATAATTGTTCAATAAATGCAGAGTGAATGAATATGAAGATTAGATGCCAGGGCTGTTTTTGCTATGCATGGAGGATCATTTCACATTCAGGACTATAAATTTTCCACGCCGCAAATTGTCTTGCAATTAAAGCGTATTGCAGATAATAAGTGAAGCGCTGTCTTGATTGGGTGTTTACTTTTATCGAGCCTGTCTTTTTGAAACGGCAGCAGCTCATACGTGGAGCTGAACCATTGAATTGAAACGGCAGCAGCTCATACCTGGAGCTGAACCATTGAATTGAAATGGCAGCAGCTCGTACCTGGAGCTAAAACCATTGAATTGAAACGGCAGCAGCTCGTACCTGGAGCTGAACCATTGAATTGAAACGGCAGCAGCTCATACCTGGAGCTGAACCATTGAATTGAAACGGCAGCAGCTCATACCTGGAGCTGAACCATTGAATTGAAACGGCAGCAGCTCATACCTGGAGCTGAACCATTGATTTGAAACGGCAGCAGCTCATACCTGGAGCTGAACCATTGAATTGCAGATGGACTGAATATGTTCCTGGGAATATTGCCCACTCTCAAAGACCAATCCATCTTGCTTAGGGAGGCAATCTTAGGTGGAGTAGATAAACTAATATTTGTGTATAACCTCAGTCAGACAATACAAATGATGGGATGATTTTTCATCTCCTTATGCATACAGGGAAATATGAAAAATGGTGGTTTAGGAATATTTGCTGGGTGTGATGCGTGGCGGCTGGGCTGAGCACCGCCGTGGGCCAGGGTAGACGATTGACGCAGCCTGCCGAGCTGAGCTGCCGAGCTGAGTGAAGAGTGATGAGAATATTATACCTGCCTGCCCCCCCCGTCCCGTCATCACACTAATTCAGACGACCATATGAGAGAGGAGAGCAGGGAGAGCACAGTGCCTGGCCGCCACTCCACCACCTCCACTGCTCAACGCCACCCATCGCCTGCCAACCACCATGATTGACAATCGCTCTGACATAATTCTCCCAGTCAGTCATCTCCCTCTCCAGCCTCTTTATTGTTCCTCCCCATGGTGACTCTCTGGAGAAAGCGGTTAGATAAATCTGTCATTTATCAGACCCCCTCCTAACCTGCCTCCGCCCCTCTAAAAACCTCTTATGGGGGTAATCTGCCTGTGTTACTGGGGCCAGCTATTCATCACCAGTGGCTGAAGCAGAGGGGTCACAGCGCTGATAATTTCCGCCTTTGATGCCTCTCCGTGGCTGGGTCGTGGCAGAGCCGGGTACTGTGTGGCTGTGGAGGGGGGATGGGTGGATCTGGAGCTCAAACCCAGGACAAACAGACAGGAGCGGGGGTGAGGAGGGAGCAGAGGGAGGCTGAGCACCCAGCAATAACACAGCATTAGGCCTGGATTGCCACGTGCCCGAGCCCCGCTCTCAGATATGATTAGATGTGGTATGAACGTTTCCCTGGCCGTCGACTGGATAAGACCGGCCGTGTCCTGCATAAGACTGATTCATCAGACCCAGACATAGATGTGATGCCTCACACTGCCTCCCAATAGGACTATCCTTACACACTGTACTGAGTCGTGGAGATAACCACGCAGCTTCTAATGATGTCCCAGCCCTGTACAGTATTCACATGAACATGTTCCAGTAACCAGGGAGACAGTGAGGCACAGGGTACTTGTTTCAGTTAGAGCTGTTTTCTGGCTGGCATCCTTCTCTCTCCTCCTGTACCAGCCCCGGAAACCTGCTGAATCCCACACAATCCACACAATCCGCCTGTCAAGCGCAATTCGCCTCACTACCTCCCGCCTCCCACCCCAAACTCGCCAGAGAGAGTGGCTTTTTCCCCCTGCAGGTCCTGGAGTTTTATTTGTAGTTTATTGCGTCGCCTCACACCAAAGCCTCTCTTGTTTTCCCTGGAAAACCTTAAAACCTTTCTGTTTGCGTGCTCTCTATATTTCTGCATTATCTCCCTCCCTTCACCCTCTTTGCTTTCTGCTTTTCAATGTTTTGTTTTATTTCATTTTTTCATTCCCCCTCCTCTCTCATTTTTGTTTTATTCCGCCACAAAACTTCTCCTCCCTCCTTCCCTCCTTTCCCTTGCCGTGATAAATCAGGCGCTGAGTGGCGTTCGGCGAGCGGCTCGGCGGTGGTGGCATCGCTCCGTCAGACAGAGAGGCATCAGTGGTGCTCTGATGAGATAAGCGCTCCTCATCTCTCGCCTCTCTCTGCATGGAGATTTATTGGCTGGCGATAAGCAACAAGCTAGCCATCACTCTCAGCTCAAATAGACTCCTTCGTTTATGCCTTTATTCTTATTGCTACGGCTGCTGAGGTGGGGTGGATGGGCCCCTGAGGGCCTGAGGCCTGCTCAGTGCCAGAGAGGGGCCAGGGCCGGCTCTGCCGTCTGTCTCATTATCGTCTATTAGATCAATGAAATCAAGGAGGGGGACAGAGGGACCCCCTGACACTGATGATGGCCTCTCTCTCTCTCTCTCTCTCTCTCTCTCTCTCTCTCTCTCTCTCTCTCTCTCTCTCTCTCTTTCTCTTTCTCTTTCTCTTTCTTTCTCTCTCTCTTTCTTTCTCTCTTTCTCTCTTTCTCTCTCTCTCAGGCCAAGGGATGAGCAGGGACAGAGGGGCTGCAGCAACACACTCTAGTGTCATTGGCTTTTCTGTCATGTCTTGTGTTAGGCCTCACTATATCTGATGTTTTAGTTTTAAATCAGTCAGCTCTGCTCTGGGGGCCTTTCCGCTCTGCCGCCCTCCAATCCCATCTCTAAGTCAAGTCTCCTTGTTCAGCTGCTGATGACAGCATTAATTTTGGCTGTGTGGCAGTATAGTACATTAGCTTCATCCCGTCAGCGTGTTTCAGTGTGCTAGGCCAGGCGACGGTGTGCAGAACTAGCATGCCCCCATCACTTCACTCACAGAACAAGTTCTCCACAAATTGCTTTTACCCTTGTCACCTCGCCACACACACACACCAACCCCTGCAACATGGGGCCTACTTTTTGGGCCCTCGGGTTGTATTTAATCATGGGTGGAAGAGGAAGAGGCTTTTCTCTTTATGAAAGGTATTAGAGCGCTGCTGTGTTCTGTGTTTTCACTCAGCTTTACACGCTGCCCTCCTTGCTTTGCTTTCCTCCACCCCTGTTACCGGGTTCCAGGGAGAAATTTGATAAAGTGACACAGAACCCCCCTCACCTCAACCTCCTTTTCCTCTGTCCTCCATCTCTCTCTCTCTTTCTCCCTCCCCCTGTCTCTCCATCACCTCTACTTTCTCAGGTTATAGTCTAATACTGTCTGTCAGCTTGCATGCTCAAGCCGGCTCTGTCCTGCCTCTCATCTAATTAGTTAGGTCACATCTTTAGGCTACACTCTCTCAATCTCTCTCTCTCTCTCTCTCTCTCTCTCTCTCTCTCTCTCTCTCTCTCTCTCTCTCTCTCTCTCTCTCTCTCTCTCTCTCTCTCTCTCTCTCTCTCTCTACTCTCTACTCTCTACTCTCTACTCTCTCTCCACTCTCTCTCTCCACTCTCTCTCCCCACTCTCTCTCCCCACTCTCTCCAGCTCTCTCGCTCCAGCTCTCTCTCCAGCTCTCTCTCTTTCTCCCTCTCCAGCTCTCTCTCTTTCTCCTTCTCCAGCTCTCTCTCGCTCTTGCTCTCGCTCTCCAGCTCTCTCTCTCTCTCTCGCTCTCGCTCTCCAGCTCTCTCTCTCGCTACCCTGACTTTGTCATTTATCTGAGTGTGTAACACCCACTGGACTGCAGGTCTGATCCAATCTCCTTTGCTACACTACAACCTGAGGCTCATGTACTGTAGTGGACAGACAGACAGACAGATAGAGCCACTGTGATACACAGCGATACAGCACCTCACAGGAGGGGAGTGTTACATTCTCTATGACTGAAACATTGTCTCTCTGCCCTCATGTTTTTGTCACTGCTTTCTTTAGTTTCTCTCTTCCTCTCTCTCTTTTTCTCTCTGTCTGTCTTTATTGAGCAAAAACCTTGGGGACACTTTTTTTTTGTGACATGCATTGTTTTAATATGACCGTTTTTTGGAGGGTAACCATTGTACTTTTTCACCCTGACATACAGTAATATATTCCAACTTTTCACCATCCTTACATGAATTCTCGCTGGTTGATCTGCAGCAACAATTCTTTTTGATCCAACAGAAGTGTCATTGAAAAGTCAGCACTTTGAGTTACTGCAGACGAGGATTCATTTATACACTTTTCCACTGTTGATTAGCATGAAGATGCTACTATCCATCCCATTTATTCTGCTTCATGTTGCTGTTCCCTGGGCCTCCCTCTTTCCTCAGCAGCAGAAGCCTCTTGGTCATTAGCTAGATTGACAGTGATTGTCCTTCTGTAGAGTTGAGGCAGCCTTTAAACCACCGGGATGCCTGCCTATGGTTGCACAACGTATAGATTTTGTGTGGGGGCGAACAGAATTAACAGAAAACATTACAAGGAGGGTAATCAATGTTGGCGTGAAAGACATCAACGGCCCAGCACGGAAATCACATCTCAGACATGTTGTTACTCAGTAATTGATAGTTTTTTTTTAGAGTTGTTGTTGTCCATGTGAGAGGCTTGTAGCTATGCCTCACACAATAATGGCAGTCTTTGGTGTCTTTGTCGGTCAGCTAATTGAATCAGTGTGTAGAGCAGTGACCCACAAGTCCACTCTCTAGTGCTCTCTCGGTTACATACAGTTGTGCTGTTGTCGTGGGTAATTATATGTGCGTTGTTGTCTGCCTGGAGTAGCGCTCTACTCCATAAACTGTTCATCGAACTACAGCTCAGCATTTAACACCATAGTACCCTCCAAACTCGTCATCAAGCTCGAGACCCTGGGTCTCGACCCCGCCCTGTGTAACTGGGTCCTGGGTCCCCAGGTGGTGAGGGTAGGTAACAACATCTCCACCCCGCTGATCCTCAACACTGGGGCCCCACAAGGGTGCTTTCTCAGCCCTCTCCTGTACTCCCTGTTCACCCACGACTGCGTGGCCATGCACGCCTCCAACTCAATCATCAAGTTTGCGGACGACACTACAGTGGTAGTTATGATTACCAACAACGACGAGACGGCCTACAGGGAGGAGGTGAGGGCCCTCGGAGTGTGGTGTCAGGAAAATAACCTCTCACTCAACGTCAACAAAACAAAGGAGATGATCGTGGACTTCGGGAAACAGCAGAGGGAGCACCCCCCTATCCACATCGACAGGACAGTAGTGGAGAAGGTGGAAAGTTTTAAGTTCCTCGGTGTACACATCACGGACAAACTGAATTGGTCCACCCACACAGACAGCGTTGTGAAGAAGGTGCAGCAGCGCCTCTTCACCCTCAGGAGGCTGAAGAAATTTGGCTTGTCACCAAAAGCACTCACAAACTTCTACAGATGCACAATCGAGAGCATCCTGTCGGGCTGTATCACCGCCTGGTACGGCAACTGCTCCGCTCACAACCGTAAGGCTCTCCAGAGGGTAGTGAGGTCTGCACAACGCATCACCGGGGGCAAACTACCTGCCCTCCAGGACACCTACACCACCCGATGTCACAGGAAGGCCATAAAGATCATCAAGGACAACAACCACCCGAGCCACTGCCTGTTCACCCCGCTATCATCTAGAAGGCGAGGTCAGTACAGGTGCATCAAAGCTGGGACAGAGAGACTGAAAAACAGCTTCTATCTCAAGGCCATCAGACTGTTAAACAGCCACCACTAACATTTAGCAGCCGCTGCCAACATACTGACTCAACTCCAGCCACTTTAATAATGGGAATTGATGGAAATTATGTAAAAATGTATCACTAGCCACTTTAAACAATGCCACTTAATATAATGTTTACATATCCTACATTACTCATCTCATATGTCTATGTATATACTGTACTCTATATCATCTACTGCATCTTGCCATCTTTATGTAATACATGTATCACTAGCCACTTTAAACAATGCCACTTTATGTTTACATACCCTACATTACTCATCTCATATGTATAGACTGTACTCTATACCATCTACTGCATCTTGCCTATGCCGTTCTGTACCATCACTCATTCATATATCTTTATGTACATATTCTTTATCCCTTTACACTTGTGTGTATAAGGTAGTAGTTGTGGAATTGTTAGGTTAGATTACTTGTTGGTTATTACTGCATTGTCGGAACTAGAAGCACAAGCATTTCGCTACACTCGCATTAACATCTGCTAACCATGTGTATGTGACAAATAAAATTTGATTTGATTTGAATGCATTGAGATGGCCCCTCCAGCCCTGTGTGCTCTGGGTTGCGTGCGTGTGTGGGTGCATGTGCGTGTGTGTTGGGGGGGATATGTGGGGTGTATGGGGTTATCCTCCATTATTCATCAGTAGTAATGGCTGAGAGGAGCTGGCAGCATCTGTGGACATATCGATCCATCTGCTGGCTGGTTCCGTGTTAGCCTCCAGTGGGGTGTCCGTGGGGAAAGGGGAACAGCGGGGTGCACCCAGATACGGGGCCTCATATTGGGGCTGAGCAGGGGGCAGGGCCCTGGCTGTCTCACTGAGACTGGGTCCACATGGCCAGGGAGATAACCATGGTATATTCTTTCAATGGGAGTTACTGCAGCGTTTCTAGAGATTGATGACATATCCATGACCTTGAGATATGTATTATGGAGGCAAAATATGTGTTTTATGTGTATATCAGTAAGTGCCTGTATGGATGTGTTTGACATGCATAAGTGGAATGAGTGTGAGAGACAGACAGCGAGACCGACAGACAGCGAGACCGACAGACAGCGAAACCGACAGACAGCGAGACCGACAGACAGCGAGACCGACAGACAGCGAGACCGACAGACAGCGAGACCGACAGACAGCGAAACCGACAGACAGCGAGACCGACAGACAGCGAGACCGACAGACAGCGAGACCGACAGACAGCGAGACCGACAGACAGCGAGACCGACAGACAGCGAGACCGACAGACAGCGAGACCGACAGACAGCGAGACCGACAGACAGCGAGACCGACAGACAGCGAGACCGACAGACAGCGAGACCGACAGACAGCGAGACCGACAGACAGCGAGACCGACAGACAGCGAGACCGACAGACAGCGAGACCGACAGACAGCGAGACCGACAGACAGCGAGACCGACAGACAGCGAGACAAAGAAAAAGACAGACAGACAAAGAAAAAGACAGACAGACAAAGAAACAGACAGACAGACAAAGAAACAGACAGACAGACAAAGAAACAGACAGACAGACAAAGAAACAGACAGACAGACAAAGAAACAGACAGACAGACAAAGAAACAGACAGACAGACAAAGAAACAGACAGACAGACAAAGAAACAGACAGACAGACAGACAGACAAAGAAACAGACAGACAGACAGACAGACAAAGAAACAGACAGACAGACAGACAGACAAAGAAACAGACAGACAGACAGACAGACAAAGAAACAGACAGACAGACAGACAGACAAACAGACAAAGAAACAGCAAAACAGACAGACAGACAGACAAAGAAACAGACAGACAGACAAAGAAACAGACAGACAGACAGACAGACAAAGAAACAGACAGACAGACAGACAGACAAAGAAACAGACAGACAGACAGACAGACAAAGAAACAGACAGACAGACAAAGAAACAGCGAAACAGACAGACAGACAGACAGACAAAGAAACAGCGAAACAGACAGACAGACAGACAGACAAAGAAACAGCGAAACAGACAGACAGACAGACAGACAAAGAAACAGCGAAACAGACAGACAGACAGACAAAGAAACAGCGAAACAGA